>NC_052171.1:12012440-12118595 GCF_902713615.1 Scyliorhinus canicula | reverse complement strand
CCAGTATTCTCCGGGGTCTCCGTGATTCTGACCCAGTATTCTCCGGGGTCTCCGTGATTCTGACCCAGTATTCTCCGGGGTCTCCGTGATTCTGACCCAGTATTCTCCGGGGTCTCCGTGATTCTGACCCAGTATTCTCCGGGGTCTCCGTGATTCTGACCCAGTATTCTCCGGGGTCTCCGTGATTCTGACCCAGTATTCTCCGGGTCTCCGTGATTCTGACCCAGTATTCTCCGGGGTCTCCGTGATTCGACCCAGTATTCTCCGGGCTCTCCGTGATTCTGACCCAGTATTCTCCGCTGGCTCTCCGTGATTCTGACCAGTATTCTCCGGGGTCTCCGTGATTCTGACCCAGTATCTCCGGGGTCTCCGTGATTCTGACCCAGTATTCTCCGGGGTCTCCGTGATTCTGACCCAGTATTCTCCGGGGTCTCCGTGATTCTGACCCAGTATTCTCGGGTCTCCGTGATTCTGACCCAGTATTCTCCGGGATTCTCCGTGATTCTGACCCAGTATTCTCCGGGGTCTCCGTGATCGACCCAGGTATTCTCCGGTGTCTCCGTTGATTCGGACCCAAGTATTCTCCGGGGCTCTCCGTGATTCTGACCCAGTATTCTCCGGGATTCTCGTGATTCTGACCCAGTATTCTCCGTGGTCTCGTGATTCTGACCCAGTATTCTCCCGGGATCTCCTGATTCTGACCCAGTATTCTCCGGGGATATCACGTGATTTCTGACCCAGTATTCTCCGGGGTCCCCGTGATTCTGACCCAGTATTCTCCGGGGTCTCTGTGATTCTGACCCAGTATTCTCCGGGGTCTCCGTGATTCTGACCCAGTATTCTCCGTGATTCTTCGTGATTCTGACCCAGTATTCTCCGGGGTCTCCGTGATTCTGACCCAGTATTCTCCGGGGTCTCCGTGATTCTGACCCAGTATTCTCCGGGGTCTCCATGATTCCGACCCAGTATTCTCCGGGCTCTCCATGATTCTGACCCAGTATTCTCCGGGGTCTCCGTGATTCTGACCCAGTATTCTCCAGGCTCTCCGTGATTCTGACCCAGTATTCTCCGTGATTCTCCGTGATTCTGACCCAGTATTCTCCGGGCTCTCCGTGATTCTGACCCAGTATTCTCCGTGATTCTCCATGATTCTGACCTAGTATTCTCCGGGGTCTCCGTGATTCTGACCCAGTATTCTCCGGGGTCTCCGTGATTCTGACCCAGTATTCTCCGGGGTCTCCGTGATTCTGACCCAGTATTCTCCGGGTCTCCGTGATTCTGACCCAGTATTCTCCGGGGTCTCCGTGATTCTGACCCAGTATTCTCCGGGGTCTCCGTGATTCTGACCCAGTATTCTCCGGGAGTCTCCGTGATTCTGACCCAGTATTCTCCGGGGTCTCCGTGATTCTGACCCAGTATTCTGCCGGGGTCTCCGTGATTCTGACCCAGTATTCTCCGGGGTCTCCGTGATTCTGACCCAGTATTCTCCGGGGTCTCCGTGATTCTGACCCAGTATTCTCCGGGTTCTCCGTGATTCTGACCCAGTATTCTCCGGGATTCTCCGTGATTCTGACCCAGTATTCTCCGGGATTCTCCGTGATTCTGACCCAGTATTCTCCGGGGTCTCCGTGATTCTGACCCAGTATTCTCCGGGGTCTCCGTGATTCTGACCCAGTATTCTCCGGGGTCTCCGTGATTCTGACCCAGTATTCTCCGTGATTCTCCGTGATTCTGACCCAGTATTCTCCGGGATTCTCCGTGATTCTGACCCAGTATTCTCCGTGATTCTCCGTGATTCTGACCCAGTATTCTCCGGGGTCTCCGTGATTCTGACCCAGTATTCTCCGGGGTCTCCGTGATTCTGACCCAGTATTCTCCGTGATTCTCCGTGATTCTGACCCAGTATTCTCCGTGATTCTCCGTGATTCTGACCCAGTATTCTCCGGGGTCTCCGTGATTCTGACCCAGTATTCTCCGGGGTCTCCGTGATTCTGACCCAGTATTCTCCGGGGTCTCCGTGATTCTGACCCAGTATTCTCCGGGGTCTCCGTGATTCTGACCCAGTATTCTCCGGGGTCTCCGTGATTCTGACCCAGTATTCTCCGGGGTCTCCATGATTCTGACCCAGTATTCTCCGGGGTCTCCGTGATTCTGACCCAGTATTCTCCGGGGTCTCCGTGATTCTGACCCAGTATTCTCCGGGGTCTCCGTGATTCTGACCCAGTATTCTCCGGGGTCTCCGTGATTCTGACCCAGTATTCTCCGGAGTCTCTGTGATTCTGACCCAGTATTCTCCGGGTCTCTGTGATTCTGACCCAGTATTCTCCGGGGTCTCCGTGATTCTGACCCAGTATTCTCCGGGGTCTCTGTGATTCTGACCCAGTATTCTCCGGGGTCTCCGTGATTCTGACCCAGTATTCTCCGGGGTCTCTGTGATTCTGACCCAGTATTCTCCGGGGTCTCCGTGATTCTGACCCAGTATTCTCCGGGTTCTCCGTGATTCTGACCCAGTATTCTCCGGGGTCTCCGTGATTCTGACCCAGTATTCTCCGGGGTCCCCGTGATTCTGACCCAGTATTCTCCGGGGTCTCCATGATTCTGACCCAGTATTCTCCGGGGTCTCCGTGATTCTGACCCAGTATTCTCCGGGTCTCTGTGATTCTGACCCAGTATTGTCCGGGGTCTCCGTGATTCTGACCCAGTATTCTCCGGGGTCTCCGTGATTCTGACCCAGTATTCTCCGGGTCTCCGTGATTCTGACCCAGTATTCTCCGTCATTCTCCGTGATTCTGACCCAGTATTCTCCGGGCTCTCCGTGATTCTGACCCAGTATTCTCCGTGATTCTCCGTGATTCTGACCCAGTATTCTCCGTGATTCTCCGTGATTCTGACCCAGTATTCTCCGTGATTCTCCGTGATTCTGATCCAGTATTCTCCGGGGTCTCCGTGATTCTGACCCAGTATTCTCCGGGGTCTCCGTGATTCTGACCCAGTATTCTCCGGGGTCTCCGTGATTCCGACTCAGGATTCTCCGGGCTCTCCGTGATTCCGACCCAGTATTCTCAGGGCTCTCCGTGATTCTGGCCCAGTATTCTCCGGGGTCTCCGTGATTCTGACCCAGTATTCTCCGTGATTCTCCGTGATTCTGACCCAGTATTCTCCGGGGTCTCCGTGATTCTGACCCAGTATTCTCCGGGGTCTCCGTGATTCTGACCCAGTATTCTCCGGGGTCTCCGTGATTCTGACCCGGTATTCTCCGGGGTCTCCGTGATTCTGACCCAGTATTCTCCGGGGTCTCCGTGATTCTGACCCAGTATTCTCCGGGGTCTCCGTGATTCTGACCCAGTATTCTCCGGAGTCTCCGTGATTCTGACCCAGTATTCTCCGGAGTCTCCGTGATTCTGACCCAGTATTCTCCGTGATTCTCCGTGATTCTGACCCAGTATTCTCCGGAGTCTCCGTGATTCTGACCCAGTATTCTCCGGAGTCTCCGTGATTCTGACCCAGTATTCTCCGGGATCTCCGTGATTCTGACCCAGTATTCTCCGGGGTCTCCGTGATTCTGACCCAGTATTCTCCGGGGTCTCCGTGATTCTGACCCAGTATTCTCCGGGGTCTCCGTGATTCTGACCCAGTATTCTCCGGAGTCTCCGTGATTCTGACCCAGTATTCTCCGGGGTCTCCGTGATTCTGACCCAGTATTCTCCGTGGTCTCCGTGATTCTGACCCAGTATTCTCCGGGGTCTCCGTGATTCTGACCCAGTATTCTCCGGGGTTCTCGTGATTCTGACCCAGTATTCTCCGGGGTCTCCGTGATTCTGACCCAGTATTCTCCGGGGTCTCCGTGATTCCGACCCAGTATTCTCAGGGCTCTCCGTGATTCTGACCCAGTATTCTCCGGGGTCTCCGTGATTCTGACCCAGTATTCTCCGGGGTTTCTGTGATTCTGACCCAGTATTCTCCGTGATTCCGACCCAGTATTCTCCGGAGTCTCCGTGATTCTGACCCAGTATTCTCCGGGATTCTCCGTGATTCTGACCCAGTATTCTCCGGGGTCTCCGTGATTCTGACCCAGTATTCTCCGGGGTCTCCGTGATTCTGACCCAGTATTCTCCGGGGTCTCCTGTGATTCTGACCCAGGATTCTCCGGGCTCTCCGTGATTCCGACCCAGTATTCTCAGGGCTCTCCGTGATTCTGGCCCAGTATTCTCCGTGATTCTCCGTGATTCTGACCCAGTATTCTCCGGGGTCTCCGTGATTCTGACCCAGTATTCTCCGGGGTCTCCGTGATTCTGACCCAGTATTCTCCGGAGTCTCCGTGATTCCGACCCAGTATTCTCCGGGGTCTCCGTGATTCTGACCCAGTATTCTCCGGGGTCTCCGTGATTCTGACCCAGTATTCTCCGGGGTCTCCGTGATTCCGACCCAGGATTCTCCAGGCTCTCCGTGATTCCGACCCAGTATTCTCAGGGCTCTCCGTGATTCTGGCCCAGTATTCTCCGTAATTCTCCGTGATTCTGACCCAGTATTCTCCGGGGTCTCCGTGATTCTGACCCAGTATTCTCCGGGGTCTCCGTGATTCTGACCCGGTATTCTCCGGGGTCTCCGTGATTCTGACCCAGTATTCTCCGGGGTCTCCGTGATTCTGACCCAGTATTCTCCGGGGTCTCCGTGATTCTGACCCAGTATTCTCCAGAGTCTCCATGATTCCGACCCAGTATTCTCCGGGGTCTCCGTGATTCTGACCCGGTATTCTCCGGGGTCTCCGTGATTCTGACCCAGTATTAGGGGCCTCACGGTAGCATGGTGGTTAGCATCAATGCTTCACAGCTCCAGGGTCCCAGGTTCGATTCCCGGCTGGGTCACTGTCTGTGTGGAGTCTGCACGTCCCCGTGTGTGCGTGGGTTTCCTCCGGGTGCTCCGGTTTCCTCCCACAGTCCAAAGATGTGCGGGTTAGGTGGATTGGCCATGCTAAATTGCCCGTAGTGTAAGGTTAATGGGGGGATTGTTGGGTTACGGATATACGGGTTACGTGGGATTAGGTAGGGTGATCATTGCTCGGCACAACATCGAGGGCCGAAGGGCCTGTTCTGTGCTGTACTGTTCTATGTCTATGTCTATTCTCCGGGGTCTCCGTGATTCTGACCCAGTATTCTCCGTGATTCTCCGTGATTCTGACCCAGTATTCTCCGTGATTCTCCGTGATTCTGACCCAGTATTCTCCGGGGTCTCCGTGATTCTGACCCAGTATTCTGCGGAGTCTCCGTGATTCCGACCCAGTATTCTCCGGAGTCTCCGTGATTCCGACCCAGTATTCTCCGGGGTCTCCGTGATTCCGACCCAGTATTCTCCGGAGTCTCCGTGATTCCGACCCAGTATTCTCCGGAGTCTCCATGATTCTGACCCAGTATTCTCCGGGATCTCCGTGATTCTGACCCAGGATTCTCCGGGCTCTCCGTGATTCCGACCCAGTATTCTCAGGGGTCTCCGTGATTCCGACCCAGGATTCTCCGGGCTCTCCGTGATTCCGACCCAGTATTCTCAGGGCTCTCCGTGATTCTGCCCCAGTATTCTCCGTGATTCTCCGTGATTCTGACCCAGTATTCTCCGGGGTATCCGTGATTCTGACCCAGTATTCTCCGGGGTCTCCGTGATTCTGACCCAGTATTCTCCGGAGTCTCCGTGATTCCGACCCAGTATTCCCCGGGGTCTCCGTGATTCTGACCCAGTATTCTCCGGGGTCTCCGTGATTCTGACCCAGTATTCTCCGGGGTCTCCGTGATTCCGACCCAGGATTCTCCGGGCTCTCCGTGATTCCGACCCAGTATTCTCAGGGCTCTCCGTGATTCTGACCCGGTATTCTCCGGGGTCTCCGTAATTCTGACCCAGTATTCTCCGGGGTCTCCGTGATTCTGACCCAGTATTCTCCGGGGTCTCCGTGATTCTGACCCAGTATTCTCCGGAGTCTCCATGATTCCGACCCAGTATTCTCCGGGGTCTCCGTGATTCTGACCCAGTATTCTCCGGGGTCTCCGTGATTCTGACCCAGTATTCTCCGGGGTCTCCGTGATTCTGACCCAGTATTCTCCGTGATTCTCCGTGATTCTGACCCAGTATTCTCCGTGATTCTCCGTGATTCTGACCCAGTATTCTCCGTGATTCTCCGTGATTCTGACCCAGTATTCTCCGGGGTCTCTGTGATTCTGACCCAGTATTCTCCGGGGTCTCCGTGATTCTGACCCAGTATTCTCCGGGGTCTCTGTGATTCTGACCCAGTATTCTCCGGGGTCTCCGTGATTCTGACCCAGTATTCTCCGGAGTCTCCGTGATTCCGACCCAGTATTCTCCGGAGTCTCCGTGATTCTGACCCAGTATTCTCCGGGATCTCCGTGATTCTGACCCAGTATTCTCCGGGGTCTCCGTGATTCTGACCCAGTATTCTCCGGGGTCTCCGTGATTCTGACCCAGTATTCTCCGGGGTCTCCGTGATTCTGACCCAGTATTCTCCGGAGTCTCCGTGATTCCGACCCAGTATTCTCCGGGGTCTCCGTGATTCTGACCCAGTATTCTCCGGGGTCTCCGTGATTCTGACCCAGTATTCTCCGGGGTCTCCGTGATTCTGACCCAGTATTCTCCGGGGTTTCTGTGATTCTGACCCAGTATTCTCTGGGGTCTCCGTGATTCTGACCCAGTATTCTCCGGGGTCTCCGTGATTCCGACCCAGTATTCTCCGGGGTCTCAATGATTCCGACCCAGTATTCTGCGGGGTCTCCGTGATTCTGACCCAGTATTCTCCGGGGTCTCCGTGATTCTGACCCAGTATTCTCCGGGGTCTCCGTGATTCTGACCCAGTATTCTCCGGGGTCTCAATGATTCCAACCCAGTATTCTGCGGGGTCTCCGTGATTCTGACCCAGTATTCTCCGGGGTCTCCGTGATTCTGACCCAGTATTCTCCGGGGTCTCCGTGATTCTGACCCAGTATTCTCCGGGGTCTCCGTGATTCTGACCCAGTATTCTCCGGGGTCTCCGTGATTCTGACCCAGTATTCTCCGGGGTCTCCGTGATTCTGACCCAGTATTCTCCGGGGTCTCCGTGATTCTGACCCAGTATTCTCCGGGGTCTCCGTGATTCTGACCCAGTATTCTCCGGGGTCTCCGTGATTCTGACCCAGTATTCTCCGGGGTCTCCGTGATTCTGACCCAGTATTCTCCGGGGTCTCCGTGATTCTGACCCAGTATTCTCCGGGGTCTCATGATTCCGACCCAGTATTCTGCGGGGTCTCCGTGATTCTGACCCAGTATTCTCCGGGGTCTCCGTGATTCTGACCCAGTATTCTCCGGGGTCTCCGTGATTCTGACCCAGTATTCTCCGGGGTCTCCGTGATTCTGACCCAGTATTCTCCGGGGTCTCCGTGATTCTGACCCAGTATTCTCCGGGGTCTCCGTGATTCTGACCCAGTATTCTCCGGGGTCTCCGTGATTCTGACCCAGTATTCTCCGGGGTCTCCGTGATTCTGACCCAGTATTCTCCGGGGTCTCCGTGATTCTGACCCAGTATTCTCCGGGGTCTCCGTGATGCTCCGTCTCCGATGGGTCAAGTTCCCAACGGCGAGGTTCACTTGTGCTTTTAAAAATGGTGAAACCGGCTTCGTGGCGGCTGAGGGAGAGGGGGGGGGGGGGGGGGGGGGGGGGGGGGACGGAAAGTGTGCAACATCGCCATAGTTTGCTGCCGGTTGTGCCGCTGGCTGGGGGGGCTTCGCCAGGGCTAGGGGGGTGGGATTGCAGTGGATGGACACAGAACACCATTGCCGCAGCCGGAAAGGCAGCCATGCAGCTGCACACGTCGCTGACTGTTCACTGTGATCTTAGGGCCATGGGTCATGTCGGTGTACCCCCCCTAGGCCAGCCCCTAAGTGCCCTCTGACCACAGCTGACCCATCAGCTGTATGGGCGCATTCCAGCATAACCAATGCCACTTTGTTGGCTGGGATGAGTGTGTGTGGGGAGTGTAATGTGTGTGCGGCTGGGATGAGTGTGTGTGGGGGAGGGTAATGTGTGTGTGGGGCTGGGATGAGTGTGTGTGGGGAGTGTAATGTGTGTGTGCGGCTGGGATGAGTGTGTGTGGGGAGTGTAATGTGTGTGTGAGGCTGGGATGAGTGTGGGTGGGGAGGGTAATGGTGTGTGCGGCTGGGATGAGTGTGTGTGGGGAGTGTAATGTGTGTGTGCGGCTGGGATGAGTGTGTGGGGAGTGTAATGTGTGTGTGTGGCTGGGATGAGTGTGTGTGGGGAGTGTAATGTGTGTGTGCGGCTGGGATGAGTGTGTGTGGGGAGTGTAATGTGTGTGTGGGGCTGGGATGAGTGTGTGTGGGGAGTGTAATGTGTGTGTGCGGCTGGGATGAGTGTGTGTGGGGAGTGTAATGTGTGTGTGGGGCTGGGATGAGTGTGTGTGGGGAGTGTAATGTGTCTGTGAGGCTGGGATGAGTGTGTGTGGGGAGTGTAATGTGTGTGTGCGGCTGGGATGAGTGTGTGTGGGGAGTGTAATGTGTGTGTGGGGCTGGGATGAGTGTGTGTGGGGAGTGTAATGTGTGTGTGGGGCTGGGATGAGTGTGTGTGGGGAGTGTAATGTGTGTGTGCGGCTGGGATGAGTGTGTGTGGGGAGTGTAATGTGTGTGTGGGGCTGGGATGAGTGTGTGTGGGGAGTGTAATGTGTATGTGTGGCTGGGATGAGTGTGTGTGGGGAGTGTAATGTGTCTGTGAGGCTGGGATGAGTGTGTGTGGGGAGTGTAATGTGTGTGTGCGGCTGGGATGAGTGTGTGTGGGGAGTGTAATGTGTGTGTGGGGCTGGGATGAGTGTGTGTGGGGAGTGTAATGTGTGTGTGGGGCTGGGATGAGTGTGTGTGGGGAGTGTAATGTGTGTGTGGGGCTGGGATGAGTGTGTGTGGGGAGTGTAATGTGTGTGTGGGGCTGGGATGAGTGTGTGTGGGGAGTGTAATGTGTGTGTGGGGCTGGGATGAGTGTGTGTGGGGAGTGTAATGTGTGTGTGGGGCTGGGATGAGTGTGTGTGGGGAGTGTAATGTGTGTGTGTGGCTGGGATGAGTGTGTGTGGGGAGTGTAATGTGTGTGTGCGGCTGGGATGAGTGTGTGTGGGGAGTGTAATGTGTGTGAGGCTGGGATGAGTGTGTGTGGGGAGGGTAATGTGTGTGTGCGGCTGGGATGAGTGTGTGTGGGGAGTGTAATGTGTGTGTGCGGCTGGGATGAGTGTGTGTGGGGAGTGTAATGTGTGTGTGCGGCTGGGATGAATCTGTGTGGGGAGTGTAATGTGTCTGTGAGGCTGGGATGAGTGTGTGTGGGGAGTGTAATGTGTGTGTGCGGCTGGGATGAGTGTGTGTGGGGAGTGTAATGTGTGTGTGGGGCTGGGATGAGTGTGTGTGGGGAGTGTAATGTGTGTGTGGGGCTGGGATGAGTGTGTGTGGGGAGTGTAATGTGTGTGTGCGGCTGGGATGAGTGTGTGTGGGGAGTGTAATGTGTGTGTGCGGCTGGGATGAGTGTGTGTGGGGAGTGTAATGTGTGTGTGCGGCTGGGATGAGTGTGTGTGGGGAGTGTAATGTGTGTGTGGGGCTGGGATGAGTGTGTGTGGGGAGTGTAATGTGTGTGTGCGGCTGGGATGAGTGTGTGTGGGGAGGGTAATGTGTGTGTGTGGCTGGGATGAGTGTGTGTGGGGAGTGTAATGTGTGTGTGGGGCTGGGATGAGTGTGTGTGGGGAGTGTAATGTGTGTGTGTGGGGCTGGGATGAGTGTGTGTGGGGAGTGTAATGTGTGTGTGTGGGGCTGGGATGAGTGTGTGTGGGGAGTGTAATGTGTGTGTGCGGCTGGGATGAGTGTGTGTGGGGAGTGTAATGTGTGTGTGCGGCTGGGATGAGTGTGTGTGGGGAGTGTAATGTGTGTGTGTGGCTGGGATGAGTGTGTGTGGGGAGTGTAATGTGTATGTGAGGCTGGGATGAGTGTGTGTGGGGAGTGTAATGTGTGTGTGGGGCTGGGATGAGTGTGTGTGGGGAGTGTAATGTGTGTGCGGCTGGGATGAGTGTGTGTGGGGAGTGTAATGTGTATGTGCGGCTAGGATGAGTGTGTGTGGGGAGTGTAATGTGTGTGTGAGGCTGGGATGAGTGTGTGGGGGGAGGGTAATGTGTGTGTGTGGCTGGGATGAGTGTGTGTGGGGAGTGTAATGTGTGTGTGGGCTGGGATGAGTGTGTGTGGGGAGTGTAATGTGTGTGTGGGGCTGGGATGAGTGTGTGTGGGGAGTGTAATGTGTATGTGCGGCTGGGATGAGTGTGTGTGGGGAGTGTAATGTCTGTGTGCGGCTGGGATGAGTGTGTGTGGGGAGTGTAATGTGTGTGTGGGGCTGGGATGAGTGTGTGTGGGGAGTGTAATGTCTGTGTGCGGCTGGGATGAGTGTGTGTGGGGAGTGTAATGTGTGTGTGCGGCTGGGATGAGTGTGTGTGGGGAGTGTAATGTGTGTGTGAGGCTGGGATGAGTGTGTGTGGGGAGTGTAATGTGTGTGTGCGGCTGGGATGAGTGTGTGTGGGGAGTGTAATGTGTGTGTGTGGCTGGGATGAGTGTGTGTGGGGAGTGTAATGTGTGTGTGGGGCTGGGATGAGTGTGTGTGGGGAGTGTAATGTGTGTGTGAGGCTGGGATGAGTGTGTGTGGGGAGTGTAATGTGTGTGTGCGGCTGGGATGAGTGTGTGTGGGGAGTGTAATGTGTGTGTGCGGCTGGGATGAGTGTGTGTGGGGAGTGTAATGTGTGTGTGCGGCTGGGATGAGTGTGTGTGGGGAGTGTAATGTGTGTGTGGCGGCTGGGATGAGTGTGTGTGGGGAGTGTAATGTGTGTGTGCGGCTGCAGCTTCGCAGCCTCCCGAGTGTCAATCATGGACCCGGCAAATCCCGCCCGTTTCCCATTGGAATCGATTGTGTCCCACATGGCTCCGGTGCTAGCCCCTCCACAGTCGATGAATCGATCCAAGTTCGGCACCAGTTTTGTTGTCATGGATGTCCATGAATGCTGCCCGGCGTTATCACTAAGGGCTGGATTCTCCGATTTCAAGGCTATGTCCAGAGCTTGTGTCTAGTCTTATCACCAAAATGTCGGTGACGATACTCTACCACAAAACCCCCGGCGTTCCCTCAGATACGGATGAAGAATTACCGGATCTATGGCCGCACATGCGCACGCCGGAGCACCCGGAGGAAACCCACGCAGACACGGGGAGAATGTGCAGACTCCGCACAGACAGTGACCCAGCGAGGAATCGAACCCGGGACCCTGGCGCTGTGAAGCAACAGTGCTAACCACTGTGCTACCGTGTGCCCATTTGGGTCACTGTGCGGAATCTGCACGTTCTCCCCGTGTCTGCGTGGGTTTCCTCCGGGTGCTCCTGTTTCCTCCCACAATCCAAAGATGTGCAGGTAGGTGGATTGGCCATGCTAAATTGACCTCAGTGTCCAAAAAGGTTAAGTGGGAGTTACTGGGTTATGGGGATAGGGTAGAGAAACGGGCTTGAGTGGGATGCTCTTTGTAAGGGCCGGTGCAGACTCGATGGGCCGAATGACCTCCTTCTACACTGTAAATTCTATGATTCAATGATTCTAACCCACCGCGCCACCAGAATTCCTCCATCAAAATAGGAGGACGCAAAACGTTAACTCCATTTCTCTCTGTGGACTGTGGACTCTGTGGGCGCGATTCTCCGCAAATGCGGAGAGTCGTAAAGGCTGCCGTGAAACTGGCCGTGTTTCACGGCAGCCTCCGCGCCCCCTCCCGGGACCCGATTCTCCCCCCCCCGGTCAGGGCTAGCAGCGCGGCCCCGTGAAGCACGGCATCGTGGGCTTAGAGACCGTCGCTAAGTCCGCGCGCCAAGCTTCACGGCGGCTGACGCGCACGATGACGTCAGCCGCGCATGCGCAGGTTGGACGGCTCCAACCTGCGCATGCGCGGATGACGTCATCGCGCATATGCGTCAAACCCGCGCATGCACGGTCCGTCATGCCCCTCAGCCACCCTGCGGACTGATCCTGCGGGGCGGCGGAGGAACAAAGTGTGCGCGGGTATCGGACCCGTGGTGCGGCCGTGCCAATCGGTGCCATGCTTGTCCGGAACGGCACTTTGCGGCAGTTTTCACGAACGTGGGGGGGAGAGAATAGCGGGAGGTCGGGGAAAATGTCGGGAAGGCCCTCCCGCTATTCTCAACCCGTCGTGGGCAGCAGAGAATCGCGCTCTGTGTTTTCTGTTTTTAAGTTTTTATCGCAGATTCCCAGCAGTGCTTTGTTTCAATTGAGGAGTAGTCACACTGGTTTAACAGGGACGTGCAGAATGTCAAGTCGGCTGGAGAATTGCTCCCAGCGGTTCGGAATGAGGGAGAAACTATTCAATATAAAGCTATTTGGAACGTCGCATCCTCGCGTGCCGACCGTTCCACACCTGCTCTCTCAGTGACTGGAATAAGGGAGATATTAATCTCCACCCTGTGCAATGAGACATAAACCAGCGGGTGTGTGTGCGTGTGCCTGTGTGCGTGTGAGGGCGGTGACAGATCAACAGGTCTGGAAATCCCAATTGCAGTATCAGAATTTCCTGGAATGCTCGTCAACAGCCTTCAAGCTGAACACGATACCTACAGCAACCAGTTTCGCTTTCAGGGCTGGGTGCTGGCGCTGGGCAGCAATGAAACATTAAAGATGCAGATCAGCTGCTCACATGAAAATGAAATGAAAATGGCTTATTGTCACGAGTAGGCTTCAATTAAGTTCCTGTGAAAAGCCCCTAGTCGCCACATTCCGGCGCCTGTCCGGGGAGGCTGTTACGGGAACCCCTCTGCTCCTCCACCTCGCCTTCCTTCATTAAAAAGCTCCCTTAACTCTTATTTGTCTTGTCTCAGGGTTCGGTGGCTGTCCTTTGTGGGTTCTGGGCTCGGGCCTACCGGAATTGGTCACAGTCAAGAGTGCAGTGGGGTGGGGGGGAGGCGTTGTGGGTTGGGATTTTATTTTGTGTCTTATAAAATGAAAATGTTCATAAAGATATTTTTTAAAAACCGACCCAGCTCTTTGGCCAACTCCATTCCGAGATCGGCGGCCATTTTGAAGCCAGCTAGGCTTCAGGCCCAGCCCTGCCCTTGTGGCCGAGGGAAGGGGAAAACCCAGTTCAAAATGGTCAAATTCCAGTAAAGAGCCAATGATCCTGGCACCGGTCGCTCAGGAATTCCTATTTAAAGTCTACAAAACCAGATCGGTACCCTCGCTTTCCGAGTTTCGCTGCTTTTTCCTTTGGGCGCCTGGCAACCCGAGGTGGACAAGAAAGGTTGTGATTTCCCAGTGTCTCCCCCACATCCTGAGAATAACTCCTTTTCAAAAGCGCATCGCCGCGATGTGGTTTGACGGTAAAGAGACGATTTTTAAAAACAAGTTGTCATTAATCTCTGCAAGCCATTCTCGTGACGAAGGACCGATGACTTACGTGGGTTTAACTACAAACTGATTGCAATCCACACTCAGTGTGTGCTGCTCCTGCTCACGTATTGCTTTACCCGACAAGGCATTTTGATCTTGATTGTATTAAGGTATACACTAACAACAATCGTCTGCAAACGTGGAATTTTCCGTGATGGAGACCTTTAGTCTGAAATTACTGGCTGGTTTCACCCGGTTTGACCGTCTCTAGACAGTGTCGTCCCTGTGTTTGTTAATCATTGATCTTTTCTTCTTCAGTTGCGTGAGAGAGGTAAGACAAAGTACGGACTCTGCCTTTATTTAACATTATCAAACTTTCCCCAAACTCATTGGGAAAGTGAAAGCTTGGCTTTGTAACTAGGTTTTTCACTTTGCCTTTGGAAACCATTTTTCAAAACTCCCTGGCCGATTTCGACGTGGGAATCTAACTTTAGATGGTTAATCCCTCACTCGTCCAAGTTAATTACTGTGCTTTCCCCATTTTCTTACAGCTCGGGGTACAGTCACACCCTCGACTACCCTATTCCCTAAAGTATCAGTCAGTCCTCCCACTATTCCCCTCTAATGCACAAACGTGCACACACACGTGCACTCATATGCAAACATACATGCACACGCATGTAAATACATATACACACACTAGTACACATATACACACAAACGCAGGCACATATATACTCACACACACAAAGACACACACTGGGAATCAAGGGGAAAATTCTCCGCTATTTGGCATCATACTTGACACAGAGGAAGATGGCTGTGATTGGTGGAGATCAGTCATCTCAGCTCCAGGACACTGTAGTCCCTCAGGGGAGTGTCCCAGTGGTTAGCACTGTTTATTTGCAGCACCAGGGACCCGGGTTCGATTCCCGGCTTGGGTCACAGTCTGTGCGGAGTCTGCACGTTCTAACCCCGTGTCTGCGTGGGCTTCCTCCGGGTTCCTCTCACAAGTCCCGAAAGACGTGCTTGTTAGGGTGAATTGGACAGTCTGAATTCTCCCTCTGTGTACCCGAACAGGCGCCGGAATGTGGCGACGAGGGGATTTTCACAGTAACTTCATTGCAGCGTTAATGTCAGCCGACTTGTGACACGAATAAAGATAATTATTGTTATTATTAGGCCCAATCACCTTCAGCTACTTAATGACCGTCCCTCTATCATTAGGTCTGAATTGGGGATGTTCACTGATGACTGCACAATGTTCAGCACCGTTCGCGATTCCTCAGATAATGAACATAGAACATACAGTGCAGAAGGAGGCCATTCGGCCCATCGAGTCTGCACCGACCCACTTAAGCCCTCACTTCCATCCCACCCCCGTAACCCAAAAAACCCTTCCAACCTTTTTGGACACTAAGGCAATTTATCACGGCCAATTCACCTAACCTGCACGTCTTTGGACTGTGGGAGGAAACCGGAGCACCCGGAGGAAACCCACGCAGACACGGGGAGAACTTGCAGACTCCGCACAGACAGTGACCCAGCGGGGAATCGAACCTGGGACCCTGGCATTGTGAAGCCACATTGCTAGCTACTTGTGCTACCATGCTGCCCCATGAAGCAGTCCATGTCCAAATGCAGCAAGACCTGGACAATATTCCCGTACCAGCCTCCCCTAACAGGCGCCGGAATGTGGCGACTAGGGGATTTTCACAGTAACTTCATTTGAAGCCTACTCGTGACAATAAGTGATTTTCATTTCATATCCAGGCTTGGGCTGACAAGTTATATTCGCGCCACACAAGTGCCAGGCAATGGCCATCTCCCACAAGAGAGGATCTAACCATCGCTCCTTGACATTCAATGGCATTACCATCACTGAATCCCCATCAACATCCTGGGGGTTACCATTGATCAGAAACTGAACTGGACCCAGCCATATAAATACTGTGGCTACCAGAGCAGGTCAGAGGCTGGGAATCCTGCGGAGAGTAACTCACCTGCTGACTCCCCCCCCAAAGCCTGTCCACCATCTACAAGGCACAAGTCAGGAGTGTGAGGGAATACTCTCCACTTGCCTGGATGAGTGCAGCTCCCAACAACACTCAAGAGGCTCCACACCATCCAGAACTACCGTGTTATCCAAAGGTGTTACAGGCTCGAGGGGAAGTTTGGCCTACTCGTGAGGCGAGGCGAATCCGGAGCAGGAATCACCCATTGAGTCTCCACTGCTCTCTGGCAGAGAGAATGCGGAATGTGAATCGCCCTCTGGGGGATGGAGAAAGCTCCCCCTCACCTCCGTCCTCAATCGGAGAGCCCTGATTTTTAAACCATGTCCCCTTCATTGGGCAGCACAGTGGCTAGAACTGTGGCTTCACAGCGTCAGGGTCCCAGGTTCGATTCCCCACTGGGTCACTGCCTGTGCGGAGTCTGCACGTTCTCCCCGTGTGTGCGTGGGTTTCCTCCGGGTGCTCCGGTTTCCTCCCACAGTCCAAAGATGTGCAGGTTAGGTGGATTGACCATGCTAAATTTCCGTTCGTGTCCTAAGAGGTTCGGAGGGGTTATTGGGTTATGGGAGTAGGGTGGAAGTGAGGGCTTAAGTGGGTCGGTGCAGACTCGATGGGCCGAATGGTCTCCTTCTGCACTGTATGTTCTATTACCCACTTAATAGGTTACCCACATTCTCAGCATCTCCCCCTGCATTCTTTTATTTCCTCCTACTCCTTACGACCTTTTGTTGTTTGTTCCTCTCGCCAAGTAGTTTGCCGTTCCTATCGGGCGGGCCGGTGCCGACTCGATGGGCCGAGCGGCCTCCAGCTGCACTGTAGGGATTCTACGGAGCTCCGGGCTTGTTAGTAGCCGACAACAGTTATTTCCCCAACACCTTTCTGTCAAGTGAACACTTTCCCTGATTATAATCTGACTCGTGCATGGCAAATTCATCTGGGCCCCCCCCCCCCGCTCCTTACAGGCTCTTAAAATGCAGAAAATTATAGATAAATGCAGACGAGTCTGAATGATCATTTGCAAAATTGCACTCTGGTGTACTCGAGAAATACTGGGACTGTGGGTGCATTTGCTGAGGCAGCCACTAGGTGTCCTACCTGACTGTCCCGATGTGATTCACAGGAGGCAGGCGGCCAAGGAGAGATTGAAGCTTCTTTTCCCTTTTTTAAATGGCCGCTGTGCCGGGCAATTCCCCGCTATTCAACAGCACTTTGCCGGTTTTCTGTGGCCTTGGGGAGGTTCCTCTCTGCCCAGGCCGCACTGGTGAGCCCATCAGGATAGGCCCCTCCCAGATCGGGGCGCCATCTTGTCTGACTGCCCTGATCTTTCCCCCGGCCCCCGTTTCCGACCCCTTCCCGTCTTTCTCCCCCCCCCCCCCTCCGGGAGGCCCCCGGGAACACCCCCTCACCCTCCCACCCTACCTGGTAATGACCCCCAGGCCCAATCCCTGGCAGTGCCAATCTGGATGCCAGGTTGGCAGTGCCAAGGTCCCGGGTGCCGGTGAGTGTGCCAGGGTACCATCCTTCCCTGTTCCTGACCACCCAGGGTTCTCCAATGGCCTGGGAGACACCCCCCCCCTCACTCCCTTCCCCAGGTACCATGACGACTGGTCCATGTTTGTGGAAACCAGTACTTAACGGCGCCCTGGCGCAGTCTCCCAGGCACGGCCATTAGAGGTCCTGGGCGGCGGGAGAATCCCGTGAACGGATATTTAAATGAGCGGATTGGTGGTAGTATGACTAGAGGTACTACGGTACCTGGGAATGTGAGCTACCATTGGCGGAGAAGGCTCGCTGCTGATTGGCCCAAGTGTTTGCCTTTTCATTGGTCAAGACGTAAGGTAGCTCCGCCCAGTGAGGCGGGGTATAAGAACCCGTGTTTCCCCAGCAGCCGGCCTTCTTTCTGTACTCGAGCTGCTGGGGAAACATCTTGTAGATTAAAGCCTACAATTCGGACTACTCCTTCGCTTCAGTAGTTATTGATCGCGCATCACGGATCACACCCAGTGAGGGCGAGAGCCAGATCGCGGTGTCCTGCCAGACCCTGTTAAATCTCATGAGGCGTTTCGAGCCTCGCTAATCTGGTCAGAGGCCTCGCGAGTATCAACAGCTTCCTCCTGACGCCAAGTCGGGCTGCCGAGGCCGTTAAATCACGCCCACAGTTTTGAGTCCATTGGCTCTTCTTCTGAAATACAGAGAGGGAGGAATGTGTTGGTCATGAACCTGTAACTGGGAGACATTGCAACAAAGATGGAGCAACCTTAAGGACTAGTGGCCCTGTGTTGGAGGGGGAAAGGAGTGGGGGTTGACATTGAGGCAATATATATATGGGATATTTAAACAGAAGGGAGTAAGATGGAGGAGAAAGGTCACAGTGTGAAATTGTTGACTCAATGTTGATTCCTGAGGACGGTAACGCGCCCAATCGGAAGATGAGGTGCCGTTTCTCCAGTTTGTGTTGGGCTTCACTGGAGCATTGCAGCCAGTCAAAGTCGGTCATGTGGCCATGGGAGCACGGAGCTGAGTACAAATGGCACGCAACGGGAAGGTCAGGGGTCATGCATGTGGACTAAGCGAAGGTGTTCCGCTCAGCGATTACCCAGAGTGCAGCTGATCTCCCGTCTGTTGTGGAGATCGCCTGGGGAGCAGCGGTGACAGTAACCAAATTGTAGGAGGCGCCAGTGAAATGTTGTTTCAACTGGAAGGAGTGATTGAGCCCCCTGTTTAGTGAGGAGGTAAAGGGACAGGGGTTGCACCTTCCAGGATTTGCAAAGGGAAGGTGCCGTGGGAAGGGAATGTGAGTTCGGTGTGATGGCGGAGTGGACCAGTGTATCGCGGAGGAAGTGGTCCCTGCAGAATGCAGGGTGGGGTGAGGGGAAGATGTGTTTCGTGGCAGCACCACGTTGGAGTAGGCGGAAATGACTTTAGCTTCGGGATTAACCTTTTATTTTTGTTTTATAAAAGCTTTCTGGAGGCGGGGCACAGCAGAGTGGCGTCTGCACTGACCAATGCGCGTCCTCGAGCGGCCATTTTGCTTTGACAGGAGACACGGTGGGCAGAGATTTTCCCTCTCGGGACTAAGGGGCAAGGGCGGCGATGGGGATAGGGAGAGCTTACTGTCCTAGAGGCTGCTGGGAATTCACACCACACTGCCCAATCTCTTTAAATAGACTTGGGGGAGGGGGAGGGTTGCCGACATTTTGCGCGTCGCGTCAGGCTGGACAGCTTGCAGCCCGCCATTTTTAAATGGCGTCCAGGGATCGTTGGCCCACCTTTGAAGAGTGAAGGTGACCCTCCCGAAGAAAGACGTTTGTCCTCCCAGCAAAACTCTGAGGCGGGAAGGTGGACCTCCTCGAAGACACTGAAACCGGAAGATCTCACCCCTCCCCCATCCCTCACACTGTGTCCCCTCCCCCACGCGGATTCCAGGTTCCACGGTCGCCATCCCAACCTCTGGAGACAGACCCAGGTCTACTTCAGGCTGTGTTAATATATATGTACAAACTACATTAGTTTAGAGCATGTTCTGGACTGGACGCCATTGGCACTGTGAGGAATCGGGCATTTGGGGCGGCGGCGTGATTCATGCAGGCCTTCATCTCGTTACCCGATGCTAATCAGCTTCCCGCTGACCTATGACCCACAAAGTGGGCGGGAGAGGAAGGTCCCACCGCCATTTTACATCGGCCCATTTTTGGTCTGCCATTAAACCCTCCGTTGGGTGGGGGGGGGGGGGGGGCGCAGAGACCAGTTCCACTCAGTGTTTTTAGATTCAGTGTTTGAGAACATCTGATTTCTCCGCTAGTTTCTTCTCTGAGAGTCTTTGGAACGTCTTGCCCCAGAGAGCTGTGGGGGTAGAGTCCCTGCGTATAGCTAAGGCCGAGATGGATAGATTCTCGATCAGGAAGGGAATCCAGGGTTACGGGGACAGGGCAGGAAGGTGGATGTGATCAATGCTGAATCAGCCATGATCCTATTGAATGGCGGGACAGGCTCGAGGGGCTGAATGGCCTCCTCCTGTTCCCATTTCTTATGATCATTCATTGCAGAGGCAGGCACACACTCAGCTTTTGACTCGCCTTTCAATGGGGACTAGAAGTCTCACCCAAGGCAGGCTTTCCCGGAATTCCCAAATTGAAATCAAATCTAAATCCACGGTTTCGCTCGTGAAAGAGAAAACAACTCTGCCTTTGGATGTCCTACCTCCTCCTCCCCGGGCGTTGGCGTTGTTACAAACACATGGCATACAGCATGCTGGCCTTCATTGGCCGGGGCATTGAGTATAATTGGCAAGTCATGTTGCAGCTGTACAGAACCTTAGTTAGGCCACACTTGGAGTATAGTGTTCAATTCTGGTCGCCACACTACCAGAAGGATGTGGAGGCTTTAGATAGGGTGCAGAAGAGATTTACCAGGATGTTGCCTGGTATGGAGGGCATTAGCTATGAGGAGCGGTTGAATAAACTCGGTTTGTTCTCACTGGAACGACGGAGGTTGAGGGGCGACCTACAAAATTATGAGGGGCATAGACAGAGTGGATAGTCAGAGGCTTTTCCCCAGGGTACAGGGGTCAATTACTAGGGGGGCATAGGTTTAAGGTGCGAGGGGCAAGGTTTAGAGGAGATGTACGAGGCAAGTTTTTACACAGAGGGTAGTGGGTGCCTGGAACTCGCTGCCGGAGGAGGTGGTGGAAGCAGGGACGATAGTGACATTTAAGGGGCATCTTGACAAATACATGAATTGGATGGGAATAGAGGGATACGGACCCAGGAGGTGTAGAAGATTGTAGTTTAGTCGGGCAGCATGGTCGGCACAGGCTTGGAGGGCCGAAGGGCCTGTTCCTGTGCTTTTCTTTGTTCTTTGTTCTTTGCAAACAGCCTCCTTAACAATGGCACAGGTCCTACTCCTCAAGTCTGGTGGTGGCGGCAGCACTAAGGATCTGGGGTCAGTGGAGAAGACACATGGAGGTGGAGGAAGCCTCAGTTTGGACCCCGATACGCAACAATCACAGGTTTGTCCCGGGCAGGATAGACGGAGGGTTTCAAAGCTGGCATAGGGCAGGCATTAAAAGGATGGGGGACCTGTTCATAGACGGGACCTTTCCCAGCCTTAAAGTGCTGGAGGAGAAATTCAATTTGCCCCCTGGAAACGCTTTCAGATACCTTCAGGTACGCGTCTTTCTGAAAAAACAGGTGGTACCATTTCCACTGCTACCCCCACGCAGGATACAGGACAGGGTGGTCTCCGGCACCTGGGTAAGGGAGGGGAAGGTGTCGGATATCTACCGAGAACTACAGGAGGCGGAGGAAGCCCCAGTGATGGAACATAAGGGCAAATGGGAGGAGGAGCTAGGCGGGGAGCTGGATGCGGGCCTGTGGGCAGACGCCCTTAACAGGGTCAATTCCTCTTCATCATGTGCCAGGCTTAGCTTAAGGTGGTCCATCGGGCACACATGACGGCAACGAGAATGAGCAGGTTCTTTGGGGTTGAGGATAGATGTGTGAGGTGTGCAGGAAGCCCAGCGAACCATGTCCATATGTTCTGGGCATGCCCAGCTCTGAAGGGATTCTGGCAGAGATTCGCTCTGGCAATGTCGAAGAGTTGGCCACGCGGGTGGTGCCGAGTCCGGAGGTGGCGATCTTTGGTGTGTCAGACGATCCGGGAGTTCAGGGGGTTTAAAGAGGCCGACGTCCTGGCCTTTGCCTCCCAGGTAGCCCTGGAGACGGATCTTGTTAATGTGGAGGGACTCGAAGCCCCCTCGTGTAGAGACCTGGGTTAGTGACATGGCTGGCTTTCTCAGCCTCGAAAAAATAAAGTTTGCCTTGAGAGGGTCCATGACGGGGTTCTCTCAGAGGTGGCAGCCGTTCCTCAACTTTCTAGGTGAGCAGTAAAGGTCAGCAGCGGCAGCATCCCAGGGGGATGGGGGCAATGTTGCATATCCTTGTCCTTTTTCTTCATATAATGTTACCGTTCACCTTGTTTTGTTAAATGTTAATGGTTATGCAAAAATTATGTTTTGATAAAAATCTGAATAAAAATAATTTTTTAAAAAACAATGGCACAGGTCAAGGGTCGCAGGGTCACAGGACACTGCACGACACGCGATCATGTGCGAGCAGTTCAAGCGGACAGCGGGGAAGGCAATGGCGGGGAGCGACACGCAAGCAGAAACCGCAACTTCAAACGGGCAAAGATGATGCTACTATCTGACAGCTCGAAATGAGGACTTAGGCCGGAATTCTCTGTCCGTTGGGAGTTCCTGTTCCCGCCAGCAGCTCCAGTGGGAAATCCCATCGGGAAGCGGCAGGTAGAGAGAATCCCGTCGCTAGCGAACAGCGCATCACACGGGACTGCGGGGGAAAACAGAGAATCCCGCCCAGACTATACAATCAAATCCCCACTTCTCTTCCCGACGTGAAGACTGGCCTGAGTAATTAGCCTCTATTTTCTACCCCACAAATGCTCGTTCTGTTCACGCGTGACAAACCACTGGGAGGAGAGATCGATAGGGGAGATGGCGCAGGCTTTTAAGATGCACCTGCTCACAAAATGGCGGTCACCCACACTCTTCTTACTTCTATACTTGATGTACAAGTCGAATTCTCGCTCCCCCACCCCCTCCGCAATCTTGGAGGGGTTTCCTGAGGTCAAAGATCAACCTATGCGCTGACATCTATGACAGTTGACCCATTTCCTCCATATTTTCTCCCAAATGTAGCCATCTGGGATGGCCACTTCCAACAGCAACTCGCAAAGACTGATGGGTAAAATGGACAAGCCAAGAGTCAGGCCGGTTCTGAGCCTGAAATGCTCAGTCCAGACGGTATCGAAACCCCGTCCCATTAGCATGTTCATCAGGCCGATTAGCGGGTGATGGCCCATCTCCCCCAACACAAAGGACTGGTACCCCAGCAACCCGGACAGTCCCAGACATTTTGGCGCCACTCCCTGTCCAAGTGAAACAAAAAGTACGGGGTCAATGACCGCTTGAGACACGCCCAGTCATCCAGATCCCCGCCCACTTATTGGCTAAGGAATCGAACAGAGTGATCAGGGATCACCCAATTAGTAAGGCCCAAATCGAAGGCCCGCCCAAAAGAGGGCGAAAGCCCCCCCCCCCCCCTCCCCCAGAGTCTAAAGGAAGAGTTTGCCACATGTTCGCTCTCTTTTGGCCTTGGTACCCCAGTTACGGCCATTGCCAATCGCAGCACCACCAGAAGCAGGTTTGGGTTCAACGCCCGCTACCGGCCGGATGGGCCCAGCTGAGCAGCAGTTACCCCTTCGAACCCAAGAGATCCAGAATTGAACAGCGGCCACTGTTTCCTGACCTAAACCGGGTGCCCGAAGTTAAGTACAGGTTGTCATAGTCGATAGGTGTAGTTAACTAGTTGTGTTTATGTTGCATGATTGATTGTAAATAAACTTCCCTTGACCTTGAACTAACTAACTGGTGTTTGGCTCTTTGATCGATAGCCGGTTGAACCTTGTGGTGGTACCTGGCGACTCTAAGCATTCGGACATAGACAATATAGAAAGAAGGCAAATTCACTGATTGTCCGAATTGGAACAGAGCCAGAGTAAAGACCCAATAGGAGAGATAAAACGTACAACACAAATAACTGGACAAGAATGGATTGCTTTCAGCAAAGACATCAAAGTCCCTTTCTTATTCATAATTGTGCATCTATACAGCACGGTTCACATCCTGAAGCATTTTACAGCTAATGAAGTTTTTATTTGATCCAGTTGTAACGTGGAAAAGGAGTTCGGTTTAGCTCAGTCGGCTGGTTTGCGACGCAGAGCTAGGCCGACAGCCTGAGTTCAACTCCCAAACAGGCTGAGGTTATTCGTGTAGGCCCGGACTTCTCAACCTTTCCCCTTGCCTGAGGTGTGGTGACCCTCAGGTTTAATCACCACCAGTCAGCTCTCCCCCCCCCTCTCAAAGGGGAAACTAGCTAATGGTCATCTGGGACTATGGCGATCTTACCTTTAACGTAGGAAAATGTGGCAACCAATTTGCGGCCAGCGAGCTCCCACAGATGACCAATTGATTGACCATCGCGACACTGATTGGCTGGGAGAACTCCCCTCATTGCCTTCCAACGCGCATCTGTGTTGACACCTGACTCGAAACCGGCATCTCCCCTCCGTACTGGAGTTGTCAGCCTTGATTTACGGCCTCAAGTGGCGAGTGGGAGTCTAAACTCCCGCCATGACTCCTAAATATCGTCCCTTCCACCTCAATCTGCTCAAAGTCGCCGAATAAATGAGTCACGGGGAAAAGTCGTCAAGCAGCACTCTGGCGGTTAAAAAGGACTTTAAGTGCACATTAATATTTTAGGCGCCCTCTGTTTGACCCCCTTCCTCATGATTAATATTTACGACGGACGTTTCTCTGAAAGTGTGCAGTGTTATAAATTGAAATTTCTTGCTTTAACCTTTTGGGATACCTCTTTTCATTAATGCGCTTTGATTTTGAAGCACAAAATATTTCACATGTCCTTGAGAGATATTTAAAATGAGCTCGATCAAAGACAAGCAAAAAGTTTTTTTGAAGCACAATGGGCGAGATTCTCCGCACTCCTGACGGTGCGGAGAATAGCGTGGCTCGTAAAATTTTACGGCCACGCTGTTCCGACGCCCTCCCGCTATTCTCCCCCCCCCCACGCCCAACTCCCGACACGAATCGCTGCCGCCGTTTTTTTACGGCCGGCAGCGATTCACAGCTGATAGATGGGCCGAGTTCCCAGCCCTTTACGGCTGTTTTTACGAACGGCAAACACACCTGGTCTGGCCGTTCGTAAAAACGGCCGTAAACACTCGCATTTTATAACCATGGCACCGATTGGCACGGCAGTACCACGGCCGTGCCACGGGTGCCATGGGCCCGCGATCGGTGGGCACCGATCGCGGGCAGCGGGCCCGATGCCCGCGCACTATTTGTCCTTCCGCCGCCCCGCAGTATCCATTCGCGGGGCGGCTGAGGGGCATCCCGGCCCGCGCATGCGCGGGTTTCGCGCAAATACGCGATGACGTCATCCGCGCATGCGCGGGTTGGAGTCTTCCAATCCGCGCATGCGCGGCTGACGTCATATGATGCGTCAGCCGGCGCTAACTCCGGCAAGCGGGCTTAACGAAATTCGTTAAGCCCGTGATGCCGGAGCTTACGGCGTCGGGCTGCTAGCCCCGACCGGGGACCAGAATCGGTTCCCGGTCGGGAAGGGGGGGGCTGGCGTCAAACCCGCCCGGATTTGACGCCAGCCTTACGATTTCTCCCCATATGGGAGAATCTCGCCCAATGTTTCCATAGAATTCCCACCATACAGAAGGAGGCCATTCAGTCCATCAAGTCTGCACCGACCCTCTGGAAGAGCACGCTACCTTGTAACCCCATGTCACCTGCACATCCCTGGAGAGCGAAGGGCAATTTTAACGCGGCCAATCCACCTAACCTGCACATCTTTGGACTGTGGGAGGAAACCGGAGCACCCGGAGCAGACTCCGCACAGACAGTGACCCAAGCCGGGAATTGAACCTGGGACCCTGGCGCTGTGAAACCACAGCGCTAGCCACTATGCTACTGTGCCGCCCTAATGTCCTTTTCACCCTGAGGGTGGTGGGAATCTGGAAATCTCGTCTTGAAAGGGTAGTAGGGGTGGGAACCCTCCCAACATTTAAGAAGTGTTTGGATGAGCGTTTGGAAACGCCGTCGCGAACAAGGCTACGGACCAAGTGCTGGGAAATGGGATTAGAATAGATCGGTGCTTGGTGGCCGGCACACACACGATGGGCCGAAGGGCCTCTCCCTGTGCTGTAAAACTGGCATCTGAGCCAGTACCACTTCGGGTGGGGTGCTGTCATCTCTCTCCCTCTACTAGAAGCTGCTGTAGTTGGAGTCTTTGCGCCAGCTGATAGCTGGAAGGTGCCTGGGGAGTTGAGGTTGAGATGGAAGCCAACAATTCAGCTGGCACTTCATGCCGGTTGGCAGGATGAGGGTGCGGCGGAGGGAGGGTTGGTACGAGGCTGAAGCATTTGTTTGTGCTCTGAGCCTTCTGGATGCGACGGGTTCCACCACAGCGAGCCCCATACCGCGGGGGGTTTGTCGAAGCAGTGAGAGGTGGCAGTGACCCTGTCAGGGTTGCCAGGCACGTTGAAGGTGAGCTGGCATCTCTGGGCATTCCAACATTCAGGGGTGCGAGAGGCTGGGGAGGAGGGATGGGAGGGTCACGATGCATGCACTGACCTTGACTTCCCGCGTGAGATCATTGAACTTCTTGCCAGAACCTCACACCCGGACTCTGGGAATTCCCTACCTAACCCATTTGCTCCCATCCCTTCAGAGGGGAATCCGTAATGTCCTCCCAGTCCCCACGGATTGTGCCTTATCATGTTTTAGGGACACATACACAATCCTGAGAGTCCTCCTCCAGTCCTTGCTTTGTTTCGCACTGCAGACAACTGTGGTTGAACTGATCCGCTCCCCGAGGGACAGGCTGCCTTTAAGAAGAGCACACTGACTATAACACATCACCGATCACTGAATTTACAGTGCAGAAGGAGGCCATTCGGCCTATCGAGTCTGCAACGGCCCTTGGAAAGAACACCCCACCTAAGCCCATACCTCCACCCTATCCCCATAACCCCACCTTACCTTTTTTGGACACTAAGGGGCAAATGATCATGGCCAATCCACCTAACCTGCACACCTTTGGACTGTGGGAGGAAACCGGAGCACCCGGAGGAAACACGGGGGAGAACCTGCAGACTCTGCACAGGTAGTGACCCAAGCTGGGAATCGAACCTTGGACCCTGGCGCTGTGAAGCCATTGTGCTAACCACTGTGCTACCGTGCTGCAAGTATCGCTCTCTGCTGCGAGTCCAGGCCACGACCTCCTCGCGACTGACAACAAAGAGTATCTCAGTCACTAACTTCTGACGATCGAGCGAAGGGCTTTTTCTCAGACAAAGTGCTTTTGACGGCTTGGCAATTTTAATCTCCGTCTTTCACGCCCCAGTGCTCCTCTCTGCTTTGGAGCGAGCAAGGTAGGGTTAGGCCCCATGTGGAGAGCACTAGTTCACCCTCGCACAGATTCTGAGAGCGCGACTGAATAATTCAATAGCCTCAGCCGAGGTACCAGAGGGAGAGAGAAGGAGAGGTCACGAGCTACAAAAGCAACTGCGCCAACCTTCCCTGAACTTGTCCCAGGGATGGAGCCTGCCTTTCAATAACACCTTTCGCTTTGAGTTAAACTATCACATTTCGATTAAAGCTAGAAGGTGGCATCTAGTCGTGAAATATTATCCAAACTGATCCTGGGTTGGGAAGACCATAAGCCATCGGAGCAGAAGTAGGCCATTCGGCCCATTGAGTCGTTCATACTTGATGGCCGACGCATGCATGAAATGATTGGTAAAAGATGGAAGAAACTTAATGCTCCTCATGTGGTTAGAGTAATGCAGTGCCAGAGAGTCAGATGTAGGCCAGGCTGCTTAAGGACAGCAGATTTCCTTCCCTGTAGGTACATGAGTGGACCTGATGGGGTTTGACAACAATGGACATCGTTAAGATTTTTAATTCCAGATTTTTAATTTCCGGAATTCACCACCTATCGTGGTGGGATTCGAACCTGGGTTCCCAGAGTATTACCCTGGGTCTCGGGGTTACTACTCCAGTGACGGCAACACCACACCACCGCCTCCTCTGGCAGGGAGTTCCAGGATTTTGCCCCAGCGACAGTGAAGGAACGGCCGATATATTTCCAAGTCGGGGCGGTGAGTGACTTGGAGGGGAACCTCCAGGTGGCGGGATTCCCAGGTATCTGCTGCCCTTGTCCTTCCAGGTGGGAGAGGTCACGGATTTGGGAGGTGGTGTCGCAGGAGCTTTAGAACATAGAACAGTACAGCACAGAACAGGCCCTTCGGCCCTCAATGTTGTGCCGAGCCATGATCACCCTACCCAAACCCACGTATCCACCCTATACCCGTAACCCAACAACTCCCCCTTAACCTTACTTTAATTAGGACACTACGGGCAATTTAGCATGGCCAATCCACCTAACCCGCACATCTTTGGACTGTGGGAGGAAACCGGAGCACCCGGAGGAAACCCACGCACACAGGGGGAGGACATGCAGACTCCACACAGACAGTGACCCAGCTGGGAATCGAACCTGGGACCCTGGAGCTGTGAAGCATTTATGCTAACCACCATGCTACCCTGCTGCCCAATAATTTGGTGAGTTTGCAACAAGTGCGGTTACTTGAAAATCTGTTTTCCTTAAAAACAATTTCTACCTTCGATCACTTTTCTCTTAGAAACAATGCATTAAAACACCTTGGCCTGCTTGCGATAGCCTCCCACTATCGGTCAAGTCTCACTTGCCTGACGGACAGAGATTGCCAGGTTCCCTGACTGTGAAGACGGTTAAAGCTGTCCCCTGACGGAGCCGTAAGCCACACACACAAGGTAGGCCGCAGCCTCAGGTCATGCCAACTGATTGTCTAATTATTTCTTGCCGTCCCATTTTGCACCCCCTTTGTTAGGGTCCCCTGATATTTTCGGGGACGTGTTGAGTGAGATACTTTAGTGGGGGGAGGGAGGCAGAATGTCGACTATCTAAACCTGTCACAATCTTGTACCCTCCCCGATCAAATCTCCCCTCAACCTCCTTCACTGTGTGTGTGTGTGTCTATGTATGCGTCTGTGTGTATGTGTCCGTGTGTGTGTGTGTGAACAACCCCTGCCTCTCCTGGGCAGCACGGTAGCACAGTGGATAGCACCGTGGCTTCACAGCGCCAGGGTCTCAGGTTCGATTCCCCGCTGGGTCACTGTCTTTGCGGAGTCTGCACGTTCTCCCTGTGTCTGAGTGGGTTTCCTCCGGGTGCTCTGGTTTCCTCCCACAGTCCAAAGACGTGCAGGTTAGGTGGATTGGCTGCGCTAAATTGCCCTTAGTGTCCAAAAAGGTTAGGAGGGGTTACTGGGATAGGATGGAAGTGAGGGCTTAGATGGGTCGGTGCAAACTCGATGGGCCAAATGGCCTCCTTCTGCACTGTATGTTCTATGTTCTCTGATGTGTCCTTCAAAGCTAATTGAATGATGCTTTCCCCAGAGAAAGTGGCATATGGGAATTAAACTCGGATATGTGTGAGGTCAAACATTAAAAGAGAATACACAATAAATGGGAAGAAACGAAGAGTGGTAGATGAAGTGAGAGCTCTTGGCTTACAAGTACACAGGTCCCTAAAAGCAGCAGTAGACATGGATTGGATTGGATTTGTTTATTGTCACGTGTACCGAGGTACAGTGAAAAGTATTGCTCTGCGAGCAGCTCAAACAGATCATTTAGTACATGGGAAGAAAAGGGAATAAAAGAAAATACATAATAGGGCAACACAAGGTCCACAATAGACACTGGTATTGGATGAAGCAGACAGGGACGCAGTATTAATGAGGTCAGTACATAAGAGGGTCGTTTAGGAGTCTGGTAACAGCGGGGAAGAAGCTGTTTTAGAGTCTGTTCGTGCGTGTTCTCAGACTTCTGTATCTCCTGCCCGATGGAAGAAGTTGGAAGTGAGTAAGCCAGGTGGGAGGGGTCTTTGATTATGCTGCCCGCTTTCCCCAGGCAGCGGGAGGTGTAGATGGAGTCAATGGATGGGAGGAGGGTTTGTGTGATGGACTGGGCTGTGTTCACGACTCTCTGAAGTTCCTTGCGGTCCTGGGCCGAGCAGTTGCCATACCAGGCTGTGATGCAGCCCGATAGGATGCTTTTTGTGGTGCATCTGTAAAAGTTGGTAAGGGTTAATGTGGACATGCCGAATTTCCTTAGTTTCCTGAGCAAGTATAGGCGCTGTTGTGCTTTCTTGGTGATAGCATCGACGTGAGTGGACCAGGACAGATTTTTGGTGACGTGCACCCCTAGGAATTTGAAGCTGTCAACCATCTCCACCTCGGCCCCGTTGATGCTGACAGGGGTGTGCACAGTACTTTGCTTCCTGAAGTCAATGACCAGCTCTTTAATCTTTTATCTTTATTGTTAGAAGCGGCTTATACGAACACAGCAATGAAGTTACTGTGAAAAGCCGCTAGTCACCACATTCCGGCACCTGTTCGAGTTAGGAATGCTCTCCTTCATTGGCCGATATATAGAATATAAAAGTCAGGATATAATGTTGGAATTGTATTAAACCCAGGTGAGGCCACAACTTGAGTATTGTGTGCAGTTCTGGTCGCCACATTACAGGAAGGATGTTATTGTTCTGGGGAGAATGCAGAGGAGGTTTACAAAAATGATGCCTGGGCTGGAAAAGTGTAGCTACGAGGAGAGGTTGATTGGGTTGGAGTTGTTGTACATGGAAGAGAGAGGACTGAGGGGTGACATAATTGAGGTGTACAAAACTGTGAGGGGTAGTGGGAGTCTAGAACTCGCTGCCTGAGTTGGTGGTGGAGGAAGACACCCTAAACTCTTTTAACAATACCTGGGTCTGCACCTTAAGTGCTATAAGCTACAGGGCTATGGATCGGGTGCAGGAAGGTGGGGTTAGAAAGGGTCTCCTTGGGCTGGCATGGACAAGATAGGCTGAATGGCCTCCTTCTGTGCTGTAAATGTTCTATAGTTCTAAGAGGACATTGGCTAATGCTCTTGGGAAACGGTTCCGAATCCCACCACGGTCGAATTGAACACTGAGTTAATAAATCTGGAATTGTAAAAGCTGAAGAGTGACCATGTCAATGATTGTGTTAAAAACCCATCTGGTTCACTAATCTCCCCGAAGGAAGGAAATCTGCCATCCTTACCCTGTGCGGGCTACGTGACTCCAGACCCTTCGGAAATGTGGTTGACTCTCAGTTGCCCTCCGGAATAGTCGGGCGAGACATTCAGTCTCAGGGCAATTAGGGATGGACAGCAAATGCTGGGCCTTGCTCCAGCCACATCCCGTCAAAGAATAAAACCTCATTTGCTGACAGAATCCTGGCACATCCTGTACCTGGAGGAGGCCATTCAGCCCCTCAAGCCTATTCAGCTAGGCCCGTGACTGAACTACTTCCACATCCCACACAGCAAATAGCCAACAGACTGAGTCAGGTTTCGCAACGAGGAGAGTTACGCCAGCTATGAGTTGAAGTTTGGATTGCAAAACAAGTCGATGAATCCTTCATACATTGGAGTGCATTTCATTGAAGACATAGGAGCAGAAGTAGGCCATTCAGCCCATCGAGTATGCCCTGCCACTCAATGAGATCACGGCTGATCTGATCTGATAATCCTCAACCACTTTCCCGCCTTATCAACTCGATTCCCTTACCGATTAAAAATCTGTCTCTCTCGGCGTTTACCATTACGCCCCAGCCTCTACAGCTCTCTGCGGTAAAGAATTCCACAGATTCACTCCCCTCTGAGAGAAGAAATTCCTCCTCATCTCTGTGTCAAATGGACGCCCCCTCACTCTGAGATTGAGCCCTCTAGTCCTAGACTCTCCCACAAGAGGAAACAACCTCTCAGCATCGACCCTGTCAAACCACCTGAGAATCCTCAAAGTCTCAATAAGGTCGCCTCTCATTCGTCTAAACTCCCAATGAGAACAGGCCCAGCCTACTCACCCTCTCCTCATAAAATCCCTCCCTACCTGGGAACAACCGAGTGAACCTTCTCTGGACAGCCTCCAATACCAGTCTATCCTTCCTTAGATAGGGAGGGGACCAAAACTGTTCACGGTATTCCAGGTGCTGTCTAACTAGCACCTTGTATAGTTTTAGCAAAACTTCCCTATTTTTAGACTCCGTTCCCTCAGAAATAAAGGCCAACGTTCCATTTGCCTCCCCAATTACCTGCTGAACTAATATGTTAACTTTTTGTGATTGATGCACGCGAACAGTATATCTCTGCTGGTTAATCGGGATTGAGTTGTACTCCAATGAGGTTCAGTGGGCAGGGAATGTAATTGAGTGCTGACAGATAGGGGCCAGTTACCAACCTAGTGATGCTGTCTGCACTGGTCAGGGAGTTGGTAACGGAGAGGGACACAGATTTAAGAGATGGCGTTATGGTGGCACAGTGGTTAGCCCTGCTGCTTCACAGGTTTAGCTCACTGGGCTAAATCGCTGGCTTTATAAGCAGACCAAGGCAGGCCAGCAGCACGGTTCGATACCCGTACCAACCTTCCCCGAACAGGCGCCGGAATGTGGCGACTAGAGGCTTTTCACAGTAACTTCATTGAAGCCTACTCGGGACAATAAGCCATTTTTATTTCATTTAGTTCCATTTCATTTCACTGACCTGGGTTCAGATCCGGCCTTGGGTCACTGTCTGTGTGGAGTTTGGACGTTCTCCCCGTGTGTGCGTTGGTTTCCTCCGGGTGCTCCGGTTTCCTCCCACAGTCCAAAGATGTGCGGGTTAGGTGGATTGGCCAGGATCAATTGCCCTTAGTGTCCATATACGTGAAGGTTAGGTTGATGGCCATGATCAATGTGTTAAAATGATAGGGCAGGGGAGTGGTCCCAGGTAGGGTGATCTTTCAGAGGTCTGTGCAGACTCGATGGGCTGAATGGCCTCCTTCTGCTGTATCACTCTATGAATAGTCTCTACTTGGAACTCAGAAATTAGCAGAAGATTTGTAGGCCAATTCTGGAAGGGAAGAGGTACCATCACCTCTGCATGTACCCAGGCCGTAGGCCTTAAAGGAACTGTCTTTTGTAAATGAAGTACATATGACTATGGAATCTTGCGGAAAAGAAAGGCGTGCTGTCAAAGCATTTCCTCTTGTACGTATTAGGATAAACGCAAGAATACCAAATATCAAACCGGCACCACGATTTATACCGTGGGAGAAAGTCGAGTGATTGGCCGAGGTATTACCGTTGTCTCCCCAAGCTCCGTGGTAATTGAGACACACGTTTTTGTTTGCGGAGAGTGGGTACGTTCCTATGAATGAACATCTTTGTGGCGAGCGTAAAGAACCCACGATACGAGCTGGACTGATTAGAGCAACGCACTCAGGGTTGTTCAGCGAGTGCTGCTCACGTGGAAGATTTTGGTTTTTGGGGTTTCGCAAGCGCAGGCTAAGGAGGGTTAAGCAAGCCAAATCGCGCAGCCACCATGCAGTAGTCACGTGAGTTGTAGTTTCGATTATTAACCTCCAGATGGATTGATTCCGACGCGTGCCTAATTTGGACGTGTTACAGGGGCCAAATCAGTGAAGTGAGATGATCAGAGTGAGGAGATGAAGTTCGCGTTTGCGGATCTCATGGACCCACAGCTTTTAGATCCCCGGGCAGGACCTTCGCCTTTAACCAGACGGGATCATCCAGCACTGGGGGAGTGCTGCCCTGCCGGAAGTGTCGTTCTCTTGGGTGGCAACCGACTCAAGGAAGAGCCGGGCCATTCCCCCCAACGTCCTGGCAAATTGACATCACTAAAGCAGATTATCACTTCAAGGGGAAGCACAGTAGCACAGTGGTTAGCACTGTGGCTTCACAGCTCCAGGGTCCCAGGCTCGATTCCCCACTGGGTCACTGTCCGTGCCGACTCTGCACATTCTCCCCGTGTCTGCGTGGGTTTCCTCCGGGTGCTCTAGTGTCCTCCCACAGTACAAAGACATGCAGGTTAGGTGGATTGGCCATGCTAGATTGCCGTTAGTGTCCAAAAAGGTTCGGAGAGGTTATTGGGTTACAGGGATAGGGTGGAAGGGAGGGCTTAAGTGGGTCGGTGCAGACTTGATGGGCCGAATGGCCTCCTTCTGCGCTGTATGTTCTATGTTCTAAGGTCATGTTGCTGTGTGTGGGGTCTTGCTGTGCACAAATTGGCTATGGCGTTTCCAGTACTTGCGGCATTTACTCACCCTCTGTCCTCACGCCCAATCAGTGCCCACTCTGGGCACCAAAGGGGGAAATAGCCCTGGGTAACAGTGATTCGCCCTCGGTACGTGCTGGGTTTAATCGCATTCGGACTCTGACATTCAGAGCCCGGGGGTGTGACCTCTGCTTCTTGTTGCCTCGTGCATTATTAGTGAAGCCTAGCTCCCCAGGCCCTCCAAACTGAGAGCCCAAGTAATGTAATTTGAACGGCGTACGTTGACCAAATTGCTCGGTGTGATGGTTAAAGAAATAACGTTGTTACGGCCCCCTGGGCTAGTTCACGGTTAATTCCAATGCCCAGACCTCGGAGTCACAACACAATTGAAATTGACAAATAATTCTGAGTCAACCCACGTCTTTGGTCTTTGTTTGCCCGCGAACTACAGTTACCAGGTTTGTCAATTTAACACAATTTTTCACTCATAGTAAGAACTATAATTAAATAGGCAGCAAATACAATTGGTTAACAAATATCTAATTACTAACCACTGCTCTCGTTAACTTGCCCCCACTCTCTCCACACACACACACACACACACACACACGACAGACAAACAAACACAGAGGGGAAAGAAGGGGTGTAAAAATAAAGATGAAAGGAGAAGTATGTCCTTGTTTAGATGATTGTTTTCCATCCACCTTTCCTCAGTCTAGGCTCTCAGTTCGAGGTTTTTTTTAAATGTATTTATTCAAAGTTTTTCAATAATTTTACAAAAGACTCCCAAAAGGGAAATAATACAAAGAAAAAAGGGCAACATGCCAACCAAACAGAACAACCTAACCCTCTAAACAATAAACAATTTAACAAGTTAACACCCAACTCAAAACAAAATAGGGCAAAGCGCCCCTTACAGGGTAAAAAAATAAATCAACCCCCTCCCACCTTAAGTTGTTGCTGCTGTTGACCGCCATGTAGCATTCCGCAAGAAAGTCAAGGATCGGTTGCCACCGCCTGGAGAAACCCACGCAAGGCGAACTTTATCTTCTCCAACCTGAGGAATCCCGCCATGTCACTGATCCAAGCCTCCACACTTGGTGGCTTCGCGTCTCTCCACAATAACAAGAGCCTTCTCCGGGCTACCAAGGTGGCAAAGGCCAGACTCCTGCACTCCCGGATTGTCCGATATCGCTGTCTCCCAGCTCGGCTTTACCCGGGTGTCCAAGACCTTGGACATGACCTTTGCAAAGCACTTCCAGAACTCCGCACGCGCCGGACACGCCCAGAACATATGGACGTGGTTTGCTGGGCTCCCTGAACACCTCACACACCTGTCCTCTACCCCAAAAAACATACTTATCCTCGCCCCTGTCATATGCGCTCTGTGTAACACTTTAAACTGGATCAGGCTGAGCCTGGCGCAAGATGAGGAGGAATTGACCCTGCCCAGGGTGTCAGCCCACAGGCCCACATGCAGCTCCTCACCCAGTTCCTCCTCCCTTCAGCTCTTCCACCGAGGCTTCCTCCATAGAATTTACAGTGCAGAAGGAGGCCATTCGGCCCATCGAGTCTGCACCGGCTCCTGGAAAGAGCACCCTACCCAAGGTCAACACCTCCACCCTATCCCCATAACCCAGTAACCCCACCCAACACTAAGGGCAATTTTGGACACTAAGGGCAATTTATCATGGCCAATCCACCTAACCCATACATCTTTGGACTGTGGGAGGAAACCGGAGCACCCGGAGGAAACCCACGCACACACGTGGAGGATGTGCAGACTCCGCACAGACAGTGACCCAGCGGGGAATCGAACCTGGGACCCTGGAGCTGTGAAGCAATTGTGCTATCCACAATGCTACCGTGCTGCCCCACCTCCATCTCCTGCAGCTCCTGGTACATCTCCGAGATCTTACCCTCTCTTTGACCCACACGCCCGAGATCACCCTGTCCTGTATCTTCCGGGCAGGCAACAACGGGAATTCCCCGACCTGCCTCCTGGCAAATGCCCAAACCTGCATGTACCTGAAGGTATTTCCCAGGGGTAACCCAAATTTCTCCTCCAGCTCCCTCAAACTGGCAAAAGTCCCGTCAATGAATAAATCCCCCAGCCTTCTAATTCCTGCCCGGTGCCAGCTTCGGAACCCAACATCTATCCTGCCCGGAACAAACCTAGGGGCTTTTCACCGTAACTTCATTGAAGCCAACTCGTGACAATAAGCCATTTTCATTTTCGGCAGCGCCAGCCCACCCCCAACCCCCCGACTGTGCTCCAAGGACAATCTGTTAACCCTCGGGGAAGTTTGAGGTTTTTGCTTCCAGTCGGTAATGGTTTTCACTGTAGATTCATCCAGGCCTCAAGGACGTTTCTGCAGGTTCAGAGTCAGCAGCGAGCAGCATTTCTGGAGAACGAGAGAGAGATAGACATTCACAGATTTCCCTTTGAGCCTCCAGGATCCGACACTTCTTGCGTCCTCTGGTAGGTCTCAATCACCGCCTGTCACCGGGCAGAAGACCACCGTTTGCCAATTCATTGACCATCAGCCAGCCAATCGCACCCGATTTCTTCAGCTACCAAAAAGCCTGACTTCTGCTGTTCAGAAGCTCTATCTCCAATAACACAGTCTGCGATTTAGCAACTTTTGAATGTCTCACTTCCTTTGCTCCATTAAACATCCATGGATCAAAAATCATAACCAGAAAGTAACGGAAATGGGAAATAAGGGAATTAACAGGAAGGACCCCTATAATGTATAATTGTATTGGATTGGATTTATTTATTGTCACGTGTACCGAGGTACAGTGAAAAGTATTTTTCTGCAAGCAGCTCAACAGATCATTCAGTACATGGGAAGAAAAGGGAATAAAAGAAAATACATAATAGGGCAACACAAGGTACACAATGTAACTACATAAGCACTAGCATCGGGTGAAGCATACAGGGTGTAGTGTTAATGAGGTAAGTCCATAAGAGGGTCATTTAGGAGTCTGGTAACAGCGGGGAAGAAGCTGTTTTTGAGTCTGTTCGTGCGTGTTCTCAGACTTCTGTATCTCCTGCCCGATGGAAGAAGTTGGAAGAGTGAGTAAGCCGGGTGGGAGGGGTCTTTGATTATGCTGCCCGCTTTCCCCAGGCAGCGGGAGGTGTAGATGGAGTCAATGGATGGGAGGCAGGTTCGTGTGATGGACTGGGCTGTGTTCACGACTCTCTGAAGTTTCTTGCCGTCCTGGGCCGAGCAGTTGCCATACCAGGCTGTGATGCAGCCCGATAGGATGCTTTCTATAGTGCATCTGTAAAAGTTGGTAAGGGTTAATGTGGACATGCCCAATTTCCTTAGTTTCCTGAGAACGTAAAGGCGCTGTTGTGCTTTCTTGGTGGTAGCGTCGACGTGAGTGGATCAGGGCAGATGTTTGGAGATGTGCACCCCTAGGAATTTGAAACTGAATTTGAAATTATCCCTCACGTGCAACCTCTCCACCACATACCAGCAGAGAAAGGTTGTATGTTCAGAGGCAGCAATAATAATCTTGATTAGTGTTGTTTGAGCTTTTTCCTGCCCTTTTGCACTGCCTTTACACTTCTTGCAAGTCAGACACTCGTTCCCAGTCTCCAGGGCCGGTTGCTGTGAGAGTCCGTGAGAATAGTGACAGTTTCCGACAGTAAAATTCGACCAGGAAGTTTCTAAGATCTAATAATTGTGCTGAAAGTTCAGCTCTCTGAATCTTCCTTGGCTGCCTTCCGTCGTGAAAAGAATGGTCAGATTTGCTCCCTGGGGGTCGAGGATTTGGGTGCGTTGACGTCCAGGTGCCAATATCTGCGCCTGGAGGCTTGCGAAATCTTGCTCTCGCCTTCCTCCGAGGCGGCAGGCCAGAAAACCAGATCGTTGGTGAGGGCCGCAACCTCAAGGCACATGGCAACGATGGACTATTGATGACGTTGCATTGACGTGAAGAATCTATGGGTTGGAAAAACTCTTTGGACAGGATTCACCGTCCCGCCAGCCCAGTTTTCCGGCAGCGGGATACTCCATTCCTGCAGTTGGCGACCCCACACAGTCAGGGTGCGCTGGGGGTGGGCATGGGTGCGCTACGGGTGAAGCGGAGGATGAACGGAGAATCCCACAGTTCATTTTTCAGGGAGTAACGAGATGTGGCAGTCACTGAGGAGAGCTTCGGCAAACTTTCCGAGGTGGGTTGGTAGCCCCCTCATTGAAAAATATATATTTTTATTGGTTTTTGTTTGCATTTATTTTGTAAGGAACAAAAAAAAGAGGGAAAAAAGGGGGAAAAAAGGGACAAGGTAAACAGGTGGGAATACATCGGAAACATTCATACATCAACATTGGGCTCTAAGTAATTGGTTACCACACCATACTGTTTACACAGTTCTGTTAAGTCGGACAGCCAGGCTGCGGCCTTGGGTGCTGATCTCAAGCCGAGCAGGAGTCTCGGGCGGGCGACCAGGGTTAAGGCGTCTGCCCCTCTCCCCGTAAAGAGCTCTGGCTGCTTCGAAACCCCGAGGGCTGCCTCTCGTAAGCATTCACCCTCAGTCCACCCAACCCTAGGCGTGGCATCGCAAAAGGCGCTCCAGTACCCGAGAAGACCAGAACATGTGGGTGTGGTTGGCCGGGGCTCCCGGGATTCGTTCACATTTGTCTTCCACCTCCGGAAAGAACCCGGAGACGTCCTGTCTCCACCTTTTAAAGGAGCCGTCCATTTTTGCGGGGGCAAATTTATGGCATTGCATCCAGTTTGGAATGGTGCCCGAGTTGATTCCAAATCATTCGCGTGGCCACCACCATCGGCTGCCTCCAGTATTTTGGCTGCGGGGAAATGGGAGTGGGGTCGGGGCAAAGGTAAGAATCCATGGGATCCGAGGAAATTTGGCAAATTGGACCCAAAATTGGCCGAGTGTCAGGAAGCAGAGGATGATGGTCGAGGGGTGATTTTCTGACTGGAAGCCTGTGTCCAGTGGGGTCCCGCAGGGATCAGTGTTGGGGCCTTTGCTGTTTGTGGTTTATATACACAATTTGGACATGAATGTAGGAGGATTGATCAGTAGTTCGCGGATGATACAAAGATTAGTGGGGTGGTAAATAGTGAGGATAGTCTTCGATTACAGGAGGATATAGGTGAGCTGATCAGATGAGCTGATCAGGAATTCTATCTGGATAAGCGTGAGGTGATGCACTTGGGCAGGACAAACAAGGCAAAGGGATGCACAATAAACGGCAGGAGCCTGGGAAGCACCGAGGATCAGAGGGACCTTGGTGCACATGTACACCCGTCCCTTAAGGAGGCAGGGCTGGTGGATACAGTGGTTCAGAAGGCACATGGCCTTTATTAGCCGAGGCAGAGAGTTTCGGAGCAGGGAGGCTCTGCTGGAACGTTGGTCAGACCACAGCGAGAGTATTGTGTGCAGTTCTGGAATTCACATTACAAAGAACATTACAGCACAGGAACAGGCCCTTCGGCCCTCCAAGCCTGTACCAGTCTTGTATCCTATCTAGACCAACCGCCTATATCCTTCCATACCTCCTCTGTTCATGTATCTATCCAGGAGGAGGGATGTGATAGCACTAGAAAGGGTGCAGAGGAGATTTACCAGCATGTTGCATGGGCTGGAGCGTTTCAGCTATGAAGAGAGATTGGATAGACTGGGATTGTTTTCCTTGGAGCAGAGAAGGCTGAGGGGGGACATGAGTGAGATGTATAAAATTATGAGGGGCATAGATAGAATAGGCAGAAAGAAATGTTTCCCCTTGATGGAGGGGTCAATGATCAGGGGGGCAGAGATTTAAGGTGTGGGGCAGGAGGTTTAGAGGAGATGTGAGGAAATTGTTTACCCAGAGGGTAGTGGGAGTCTGGAACTCGCTGCCTGATAGTGTGGTGGAGGCAGAGACCCTGATAACATTTCAGAAGTATTTAGATGTGCATTTGAGATCCCAGGGCAGACACGGCTCTGGGCCAAGTGCTGGCAAATGGGATTAGAATGGTTGTTTTCTGGCCAGCACAGATGGGCCGAACGTCCTTTTCTCTGATGTACGATTCTAAGACTCTAATAAGAATAGATCATTCACCACATGAAACCTCCCTGTCTTCCATATTAAGAATTGCAATAAGGCAAATAATTGGCATCTTAGTTAGTGTGCTTCAAAGGTTATTAACACAAGGATTGACTTTGCAATTCTCTGGAAAAGCTGACAGATTTTGCATCCCACGCATTTTCAATTCATGTGGAGTAATGCAAATTCAAGTGAGGACCACGCGGATGAATAGGAGGTTTAAAATAATCTTTTGTGCCGATCAATCCCATCATTCCCTCTGCAAAACGGCAACTTTCACACAAGTTTTCATGAATAACTTTTAACAAATGAGTTTGTTGCCTAAGGTTAATAGATTGGGACACAAAGAGAGAATAAATGGCATTGGTCATTTTCGCTTTCCTGAAAGAAATCCCTTTGCGGCGACACCAATTGTCGTGTTAGTTGATCTCGGGCAGTTGTGCAGATGACTAAAATTGACTTCAATATCTTAAGTCACAGAGTGGGGGGTAGTCGGTCAGGGTTCCTCCTCCGCATCCGCCCCTCTCCCCAGTGCACCGAGCCCACCGACTCCTGCCGTGTTCGGGCATGGACAGGATCAAGCTGTGCAGCGAAGCCACTGCAGTCGAATAGCTCCACCCGCGCCACCATCTGACCTTGCAAAGGAGGTGAGATAGTGGAGGACTGGGGTGTAACTGAAGTCCGGGAGAGGGGTGAAGGAGACGGAAAGGGGACGTTATGCGCAAAGGTCGTGCGACCCACGATTGCCAATGCCCTCAAACACAGTAAACCTGAGGTAAAACTAAACTGTTTTGTCTTTTCTTCAGGGTTATTGGCTGCAGGTGAACGGTTAAATTGTCAATGAAGGCGTCTGGGATCTGGGGCAGTAATAACTGAGACATTTGCGATTCGTGGCTTCTTCACATCGCTGGCGGAGGCTTTATGAGCAATCTCTTTTTAGTACCGTTTACTTATTAAGGACGCCTTCGTCAGCTATACCGCTGTGTGATAGCACTCTGAAAAACAGCAGCAGCCATCGAATATTGATGTGAGGCGTCACAGCCACCCCTCCCAGCCGGACAGCTCCCTAGACTGCTAACTTGGAGTTGCTGAAGTGAGCTGCTGAACAGGCAGCTGTTCCCTGTGAAGCCTGCAGTACATTCCCATGCAAAATCACTGAGGTCATTCGCAGGTTAGTAGAGCAGATGAAGGGGACCGATCTCCTTGGACTGAAGGCAGTGGAGGGGGAAGATTTGGCTGCGATGGACAAGATTATGGCCAGCTTGGATCAGGTCGACAAGAACTAGGGGGAGGCGTTTAAGATTTAAGACCAAAGTGTTCTTGGATACAGGTATGTTCCCGAATGTTCACAGCAGGGTAACATGTCGACAGTACCCCTTGCAATTCGATGTGGTAATTGTGAATCGCTACTCCCTGGGAATAAGATCGATTTAAATCGCTCCATCTCAGATGCCTGGTCCCCAGTCAATCCCCTCTCTACCATTCTCTCTCTCACGCTCTTCAATGGTCGCTAAAACCTCCCTCTTTCACTCGGTTTTTACCTCTCCCGTTATCTCGCTGTTGAAGATTGTTTGTGAATATCCCTTGCTTTGAGCTCACGGCAGGCGCGGGATTGACACAAGTAATGGGCGGCACGGTGGCGCAGTGGTTAGCACTGCTGCCTCACGGCGCCGAGGACCCGGGCTCGATCCCGGGTCACTGCCCGTCTGGAGTTTACACATTCTCCCCGTGTCTGCGTGGGTCTCACCCCCACATGCCAAAGATGTGCAGGGTAGGTGGATTGGCCGCGCTAAATTGCCCCTTAATAGGAAACGAAAATGGGATACTCAGAATTTAAAAAAACATGAAATTAAAAAAACAAAGATTGACGCAAGTTGCTGTCGATTTTTAGTCACCATTTAACTGCCGCATTCCCGACGAGGTGGAGATTTAAATAGCTGTCAGCTGTAATTGATTGAAGCTTTCTGAGCTGTGGATGTTTAGTTAGATTCCTGGACATGCAGGTCAGAGGTGGGTTTTTTACGCAAAGAGTGGTGAGGCCGTGGAATGCCCTACCTGCAACAGTAGTGAACTCGCCAACATTGAGGGCATTTAAAAATTTATTGGATAAGCATATGGATGATAAGGGCATAGTGTAGGTTAGATGGCCTTTAGTTTTTTTTTTCCATGTCGGTGCAACATCGAGGGCCGAAGGGCCTGTACTGCGCTGTATCGTTCTATGTCTATGTTCTATGTCCTAAAAAGTAAGGTTAAGGAGGGGGGTTGTTGGGTTGCGGGTATAAGGTGGATATGTGGGTTTCAGTAGGGTGATCATTGCTCGGCACAACATCGAGGGCCGAAGGGCCTGTTCTGTGCTGTACTGTTCTATGTTCTATGATGTCTCAATACAGGTAAACCTCACCGAAAAACTGGTGAGTGTGAAAGCTTTGAGAAGGAGATGTTTTAAAGTATGCATTACTCAGGAACGGAGTATCTCCTGTCAGGATTCACACTTGGGAGCCAGGAATCCCCGGCTAGATCACCTTGGTCTATCGGGACTGAACGATGTGATTTTTTTTATTTTGCACTGTATTCACCCTGGGAATGCCTTCTCTCACACAGCAAGATCCCGCACAAAGCAATGTGATGCCAGTGATGTTGAGACATGAATATTGGCCACGGTATTAGGCGAACATCCCATTCTCCCTGTATTGAAACAGCGTCACAAGATACCTTATGTTCCTCTGCTGACAGTGCAGCACTCCCTCAGTACTGACCCTCTGACAGTGCAGCTCTCCCTCAGTACTGACCCTCTGACAGTGCAGCACTCCCTCAGTACTGACCCTCTGACAGTGCAGCTCTCCCTCAGTACTGACCCTCTGACAGTGCAGCACTCCCTCAGTACTGACCCTCTGACAGTGCAGCTCTCCCTCAGTACTGACCCTCTGACAGTGCAGCACTCCCTCAGTACTGACTCTGACAGTGCAGCGTTCCCTCAGTACTGATCCTTTGACAGTGCGGAACTCCCTCAGTACTGACCCTCTGACAGTGCGGCACTCCATCAGTACTGACCCTCTGACAGTGCGGCACTCCCTCAGTACTGACCCTCTGACAGTGCGGAACTCCCTCAGTACTGACCCTCTGACAGTGCAGCAGTCCCTCAGTACTGACCCTCTGACAGTGCAGCACTCCCTCAGTACTGACCCTCTGACAGTGCAGTGCTCCCTCAGTACTGACCCTCTGACAGTGCAGCACTCCCTCAGTACTGACCCTCTGACAGTGCAGCACTCCCTCAGTACTGACCCTTAGACAGTGTAGCACTCCCTCAGTACTGACCCTCTGACAGTGCAGTGCTCCCTCAGTACTGACCCTCTGACAGTGCAGCACTCCCTCAGTACTGACCCTCTGACAGTGCGGCACTCCCTCAGTACTGACTCTCTGACAGCGCAGCACTCACTCAGGACTGACCCTCTGACAGTGCAGCACTGCCTCAGTACTGACCCTCTAACAGTGCAGCACTCCCTCAGTACTGACCCTCGGACAGTGCAGCATTCCCTCCGTACTGACCCTCTGACAGCGCAGCACTCCCTCAGTACTGACCCTTAGGCAGTGCAGCACTCCCTCAGTACTGACCCTCTGACAGTGAGGCACTCCCTCAGTACTGACCCTCTGACAGTGCGGCACTCCCTCAGTACTGACCCTCTGACAGTGCGGAACTCCCTCAGTACTGACCCTCTGACAGTGCAGCAGTCCCTCAGTACTGATCCTCTGACAGTACAGCACTCCCTCAGTACTGACTCTCTGACAGCGCAGCACTCCCTCAGTACTGACCCTTAGACAGTGCAGCACTCCCTCAGTACTGACCCTCTGACAGTGCAGTGCTCCCTCAGTACTGACCCTCTGACAGTGCAGCACTCCCTCAGTACTGACCCTCTGACAGTGCGGCACTCCCTCAGTACTGACTCTCTGACAGCGCAGCACTCACTCAGGACTGACCCTCTGACAGTGCAGCACTGCCTCAGTACTGACCCTCTAACAGTGCAGCACTCCCTCAGTACTGACCCTCGGACAGTGCAGCATTCCCTCCGTACTGACCCTCTGACAGCGCAGCACTCCCTCAGTACTGACCCTTAGGCAGTGCAGCACTCCCTCAGTACTGACCCTCTGACAGTGAGGCACTCCCTCAGTACTGACCCTCTGACAGTGCGGCACTCCCTCAGTACTGACCCTCTGACAGTGCGGAACTCCCTCAGTACTGACCCTCTGACAGTGCAGCTCTCCCTCAGTACTGACCCTCTGACAGTGCAGCACTCCCTCAGTACTGACCCTCTGACAGTGCAGCTCTCCCTCAGTACTGACCCTCTGACAGTGCAGCACTCCCTCAGTACTGACCCTCTGACAGTGCAGCTCTCCCTCAGTACTGACCCTCTGACAGTGCAGCACTCCCTCAGTACTGACTCTGACAGTGCAGCGTTCCCTCAGTACTGATCCTTTGACAGTGCGGAACTCCCTCAGTACTGACCCTCTGACAGTGCGGCACTCCATCAGTACTGACCCTCTGACAGTGCGGCACTCCCTCAGTACTGACCCTCTGACAGTGCGGAACTCCCTCAGTACTGACCCTCTGACAGTGCAGCAGTCCCTCAGTACTGACCCTCTGACAGTGCAGCACTCCCTCAGTACTGACCCTCTGACAGTGCAGTGCTCCCTCAGTACTGACCCTCTGACAGTGCAGCACTCCCTCAGTACTGACCCTCTGACAGTGCGGCACTCCCTCAGTACTGACTCTCTGACAGCGCAGCACTCACTCAGGACTGACCCTCTGACAGTGCAGCACTCCCTCAGTACTGACCCTCTAACAGTGCAGCACTCCCTCAGTACTGACCCTCGGACAGTGCAGCATTCCCTCCGTACTGACCCTCTGACAGCGCAGCACTCCCTCAGTACTGACCCTTAGGCAGTGCAGCACTCCCTCAGTACTGACCCTCTGACAGTGAGGCACTCCCTCAGTACTGACCCTCTGACAGTGCGGCACTCCCTCAGTACTGACCCTCTGACAGTGCGGAACTCCCTCAGTACTGACCCTCTGACAGTGCAGCAGTCCCTCAGTACTGATCCTCTGACAGTACAGCACTCCCTCAGTACTGACTCTCTGACAGCGCAGCACTCCCTCAGTACTGACCCTTAGACAGTGCAGCACTCCCTCAGTACTGACCCTCTGACAGTGCAGTGCTCCCTCAGTACTGACCCTCTGACAGTGCAGCACTCCCTCAGTACTGACCCTCTGACAGTGCGGCACTCCCTCAGTACTGACTCTCTGACAGCGCAGCACTCACTCAGGACTGACCCTCTGACAGTGCAGCACTGCCTCAGTACTGACCCTCTAACAGTGCAGCACTCCCTCAGTACTGACCCTCGGACAGTGCAGCATTCCCTCCGTACTGACCCTCTGACAGCGCAGCACTCCCTCAGTACTGACCCTTAGGCAGTGCAGCACTCCCTCAGTACTGACCCTCTGACAGTGAGGCACTCCCTCAGTACTGACCCTCTGACAGTGCGGCACTCCCTCAGTACTGACCCTCTGACAGTGCGGAACTCCCTCAGTACTGACCCTCTGACAGTGCAGCAGTCCCTCAGTACTGATCCTCTGACAGTACAGCACTCCCTCAGTACTGACCCTTAGACAGTGCAGCACTCCCTCAGTACTGACTCTCTGACAGTGCAGTGCTCCCTCAGTACTGACCCTCTGACAGTGCAGCACTCCCTCAGCACTGACCCCCTGACAGTGCAGCACTCCCTCAGTACTGACCCTCTGACAGTGCAGCACTCCCTCAGTACTGATCCTCTGACAGTGCAGCACTCACTCAGTACTGACCCTCTGACAGAGCAGCACTCCCTCAGCACTGACCCTCTGACAGTGCAGCACTCCCTCAGTACTGACCCTCTGATAGTGCGGCACCCCTCAGTACTGACCCTCTGATAGTGCGGCACTCCCTCAGTACTGACCCTCTGACAGTGCAGCACTCCCTCAGTACTGACCCTTAGACAGTGTAGCACTCCCTCAGTACTGACCCTCTGACAGTGCAGTGCTCCCTCAGTACTGACCCTCTGACAGTGCGTCACTCCCTCAGTACTGACCCTCTGACAGTGCAGCACTCCCTCAGGACTGACCCTCTGACAGTGCAGCATTCCCTCCGTACTGACCCTCTGACAGCGCAGCACTCCCTCAGTACTGACCCTTAGGCAGTGCAGCACTCCCTCAGTACTGACCCTCTGACAGTGAGGCACTCCCTCAGTACTGACCCTCTGACAGTGCGGCACTCTCTCAGTACTGACTCTCTGACAGTGCAGCACTCCCTCAGTACTGACCCTCTGACAGTGCGGCACTCCCTCTGTACTGACCCTCTGACAGTGCAGCACTCCCTCAGTACTGACCCTCTGACAGTGCGACACTCACTCAGTACTGACCCTCTGACAGTGCGGAGCTCCCTCAGTACTGACCCTCTGACAGTGCAGCACTCCCTCAGTACTGACCCTCTGACAGTGCGGCACTCCCTCAGTACTGACCCTCTGACAGTGCGGCACTCCCTCAGTACTGACCCTCTGACAGTGCGACACTCCCTCAGTACTGACCCTCTGACAGTGCAGCACTCCCTCAGTACTGACCCTCTGACAGTGCAGCTCTCCCTCAGTACTGACCCTCTGACAATGCGGCACTCCCTCAGTACTGACCCTCTGACAGTGCAGCCCTCCCTCAGTACTGACCCTCTGACAGTGCGGCACTCCCTCAGTACTGACCCTCTGACAGTGCGGCACTCCCTCAGTACTGACCCTCTGACAGTGCAGCCCTCCCTCAGTACTGACCCTCTGACAGTGCAGCACTCCCTCAGTGCTGACCCTCTGACAGTGCAGCACTCCCTCAGTACTGACCCTCTGACAGTGCGGCACTCCCTCAGTACTGACCCTCTGACAATGCGGCACTCCCTCAGTACTGACCCTCTGACAATGCGGCACTCCCTCAGTACTGACCCTCTGACAGTGCGACAGTCCCTCAGTACTGACCCTCTGACAGTGCAGCACTCCCTCAGTACTCACCCTCTGACAGTGCAGCACTCCCTCAGTACTGACCCTCTGACAGTGCAGCACTCCCTCAGTACTGACCCTCTGACAGTGCAGCACTCCCTCAGTATTACATTAGTGCCAGTTTTCTCTGCTATGTGGCCTCAGCACACTCCTGGTCTGACGGCCGCTACCCAACTCAATCCCAGGTAATTCCAGGCTTGAATCCCTGGAAAGCTCGCTGGGGGCGTGGGGGGACCTGTATGCCATCCAGCCAGTCAGTTGATTGTTTTGCATTGGGACGGTCGTGCGTGATGTTGATGTGTGTTGCTGAAGCTCTGTCTGTTCGGGGGTCCTTGCAGGAGGAATGCTCAGTGAACAGCTGCCGGGGAAGAGGAGGAAATACATTTTCCCCATGGATCGGATAGAGGGAGGAGCGGGGGTGGGGAGAGCAATCTGTGCCACTGTGTGTGAGCTCACTGTGAGCGGCTCTGACTCCTGACAGCCTACAACAGGAGCAGCAATCTCTTTGTGTGTGTGTCTAACAGCACCAGCCAAACTCCAGTCTGAGGAACAACCCAGGCGGCAAACGATACCCGTCTGACTTCAGGGCAATGGGCACCGCTTCATTTCTCAGGTAGTTTACCCTTTCCAATTCTGCTTGCTTCAAACACCGCAGGTTCTCAGCTCTGTGAGACAAGTGTGTCTGTTTTCTCTTCACCAGGCTGGGGAAAGGGGTGTTAGAAGGTGCTCCTCTCCCTAGGCTGGCAGGGCGGGGTGCCAGTGAATGCCAGCCCTCCTGTGAGGCCACAGGGAACCCTGCCCGGTGTTATCGAAAGGGGCACCCGGCTGTCCCTGATTGGGGAGGGTGGCGTGCTGGCACAGAGTGGCGGAGCAGTGCCAGGGAGGGAGAAGTGGCAGCATTCCCTCTCCCGTAGCACCTAGAGACTGGTTTAGCACACTGGGCTAAATCGCTGGCTTTGAAAGCAGACCAAGGCAAGCCAGCAGCACGGTTCGATTCCCGTACCAGTCTCCCCGAACAGGAGCCGGAATTTGGCGACTAGGGGCTTTTCACAGTAACTTCATTGAAGCCTACTCGTGACAATAAGCAATTTTTATTTCATTAGAGAGGGGGAACGGGGACGGGCAGGCCCTTGCGGCGATGTCTGTGTGCCCACTCCGCTTTAGCCGCTCGAATCTCGCTCGCTCCTCAACGGGACTGATCAGCGGGATAGGGAAACCCCAGTCTCACATCCTCTGGCCGTCTCGGAGTGTGTGGAACCATTTCTAACCCCCGGATGAGAATTGTACAATGCCACATTGTCTTCCTGTCAGCGACCTGTGCAGATTTGTAACTTATTAGTGGATGAGGCTGGTGGAATGATCTTTGGGCTCATTACAGGTCTTAAGTCACTCCAGTTTGGATATGAGGTGACGAAGAAATGTAAAAAGACCTTCTTCAAACTTGTGACAACGTTAATGTGTTCAAGGTATGTACTCCAGAGGGAAAGGAATAGAAGGAAAGAGTGTGTGAGAGAAGGAGAGAGAGAGGGGCACGGAGAGAGAGAGGTACAGAGAGAGAGAGTGAGGTACAGAGAGAGAGAGGGAGGTACAGAGAGAGAGAGAGGTACAGAGAGAGAGGTACAGAGAGAGAGAGAGAGGTACACAGAGAGAGAGAGAGGTACAGAGAGAGAGAGTGAGGTACAGAGAGAGAGAGAGAGGTACAGAGAGAGAGGTACAGAGAGAGAGAGGTACAGAGAGAGAGAGTGAGGTACAGAGAGAGAGAGAGAGGTACAGAGAGAGAGGTACAGAGAGAGAGAGGTACAGAGAGAGAGAGGTACAGTGAGAGAGGTGCAGTGAGAGAGAGAGAGAGAGAGGTGATGCGTCCGTCAATTCACTCGAGACATGAGTAGAAGTAAACCGTAGCTTTAATCAACTTAGAACAGTGCCTGCCTGCGACTGAACCAATACTGAGAACCGCCTACAGGTCGACTGCTCTTTATGCCTCCCTTCAAGGGGAGGAGCCATGGGCGGAGCCCATACATGCCCCAACATGTTGGCCCATAGGAGAAACCCCCCCCCCCCAGGTGACAGACCCCCGCCCTCCCACCAAGACGGCCATCGCAGCCGCGGCGCTGAGGTCCCAGTGGTGAAACCATACGTGAACCATGCCAGTTGGAACCCGGCCGATTGACCTTGGAGGATCGCCGCGGGGCCTCTTTCAACGGCCCCCGACCAGCGCCGTGTCAACCGCGCGCGCACAGCTGGTGGCGATTCTGCGGTCACCGGGGAATCATGTGAAAGCATCGCGGGTCCGATGCTCCATTCTCTGCCCCCTCGCCGGGCGCGATTGCAGTGCGGCGGCTCGGAGAATCCCGGCCCATATTCTATTCCTGAAAGCTGGGTGTCTTAGGCGACCCTGCAGCAAGCCACATAAAGAAATGTTTGACCAATGGAGCCTCTTTAAGGGGGAGAGGTGGATAGGGTGAGCGAGCGGATTGACGCCCAAGGCATTCTCGTGGCTGCCACACGGGGGAAGCGGTTAAGGTCGGGGGGGGGGGGTGGTCACTAGGGCAAGAATGAGGGAGCGCAGAGAGAACAAGACTCAATATCAGCACCAGGACCTCAATCTGCCGATGGCACAAAGATAGGTAGGATGGTAGATTGTGAAGAAGACATACGGAGGCTATAAAGGGACAGAAAGAGGTTCTTCCACAGAATTGTATTGAACAGTTTGATACCTACCGGATTTCTGCATAAAACGACCGTGGCAGGACTTGAACCTACAATTTTCTGATATCCGCTCTGATAACCGAAGTCAGACGCCTTATGCATTAGGCCACGCTAGAGTGGGAAAAGACCTTATGGAAAAGTGTCCATTTTGGCAGCAAGAAGGAAAAAGAAGCTTATTATCGAGAGTTTGCAGAGCTCTGAGATGCAGATGGATCTGGGTGTCCTGATGCATGAATCACAAAAGGCGAGTATGTTGATACAACAGGTAATTAGGAAAGCCAATCGAATGTTATTGTTTATTGTGAGGGGGAATTGATTACAAAAGTAGGGAGATTATGCTTCAGTTGTGTAGGACATGGGTGAAACACATCTGGAATATTGTGTACAGTATTGGTCTCCTTATTTGAGTAAAGATGTAAATGTGTCGGAAGCAGTTCAGAAGAGGATTACTGGACCAACACCAGGAATGGGTGGGTTGTCTTCCGAGGAAAGTTTTGGAGCGGTTAGGTTTGTAGCTACTAGAGTTTAGAAGAATAAGAAGCGGCTCCAATTAAACATTCATATAATAACAATAATCTTTATTAGTGTCACAAGTAGGCTGACATTAACACTGCAAAGAAGTTACTGTGAAAATCCCCTCGTCGCCACATTCCGGAGCCTTTTCGGGTACACAGAATTCAGAATGTCCAGTTCACCTAACCTGCGCGTCTTTCGGGACTTGTGGGAGGAAACCGGAGCACCCGGAGGAACGCCACGCAGGGAGAACATGCAGACTCCGCACAGACAGTGGATGTGGAGAGGATGTTTCCTCTTGTGGGAGAATCTAGACTGAGGGCTCACTGTTTTAAAAATAAAGGATTGCTCATTTCAGACAGAGATGAAGAACTTTTTTCTCTGGGAGAGCTGAGGGTCTCTGGAACTCTCTTCCTCAAAAGGCAGAGTCTATGAATATTTTTAAGACAGAGTTGGATGGATTCTTGACTAACGATGGGGCGAAAGGTTATCGGGGGTGAAAGGTTATCGGGGGTCAGCAGGAATGTGGGGTTGAAGTTACGATCAGATCATCCATTAGGGTATTGAATGGCGGAGCTGGTTCAAGGACTCAGGGCTCCTAATTCGCATGTTTGTACGACGGGCCCAATGGGCCCTGATCTGTGATCCTTCTGATCCTTTGGGGAAAGTGGGGGTGAGATAGCAGATTCTTTAACCACACTGTGGGTGTACCTACACTACGTGGGCTGCAACGGCTCAGGAGGCCAGGTCACCAAGAGCAATTGGGCGTGGGCAATAAATATTCCACTGATGCCAAGTTATGGGCACAAACATTGCGAGAAAAATGAATGTTCTAAATGCGATCACATGAGGGTCAGAGAAGAGTGTCACACCTCTGCTGTATTATCTCATGAGCTTGGCGGAACGAGTGTGTGTATGGCTACATGAACACCCAATTTAAGTTAATCAACCACGCTCGTCATGTGGCTCATTTATATATGCTCCAGGCACCCATGGAATCAATAGACGCCCTACTGTGCAGAAGGAGTCCATTCGGCCCATCGAGACTACACCAACCCTCTGAAGGAGCACCCCACCTAGGCCCACACCCTATCCCCGTAACCCCACCTAATCTTTGGGTACAAATGGGGCAACTGTAGCATGGCCAATTCATCCAAACTGCTCATCTTTGGATCAAAGGGTCCTGTGCATTGCTGAAGCTTTGTGGGCGGCACGGTGGCACAATGGTTAGCATTGTGGCTTCACAGCGCCAGGGTCCCAGGTTCGATTCCCCGCTGGGTCACTGTCTGTGGGGAGTCTGCACGTTCTCCCCCGTGTGCATCGGTTTCCTCCCGCTGCTTCGGTTTCCTCCCGCAGTCCAAAGATGTGGTTAGGTGGGTTGGTCGTGATCACGGGGGGAATTGGGCCAAGATAGGTTGTTCTTCCAGAGAATCGGTGTGAACTCAATGGGCCGAATGGCCTCCTTCTGCACCGGAGGGATTCTATGATTCTAACTCTGGATGGAAAGTGATAGATGATTTTGGGAGTAACGGTGGGAACGTGGCCTCTAGGCAACCGGAGGAATGTAGGCCCAGGCACCAACTCAAATTATCCCAAGGGCTACAATTGTGTCCGTGTTGCCTCAGATACTTTTCTCTCTCCATTAATTCATTAATTGAGGTTGCTTCCAGCCTTGTGCTCCTTCATTAACATACACTAACTAATAAGTAGATCTTTATGATTGAACAGGCTAATGAGCCTCCTTCTGGCCTTGTTAATGCGCTATTGTGGTCGGCCCTTTCTCAAAGGCGTGAAGCTACATCGCCAGGCCTGAAGCTCCCCGTGCAGAGCTGCCACCGTATCGACTGATTACTCCATTTATTCGCGAAGGCAGCTTGCTCAGTGAGGGAGCTCAGGCCCTTTTGTGCGTGGATGGAACGCTAAGCATTTCCCAACAGCTTTGACAGTAAATAAATTGGCTTGCAGAGGCCCCCATTGAGAGCAATTTCAACATCCTCAGGACCCGCTCCTCTGAGGGCATGTCTTTGCCTCTCAATCTGGTACTTCGATCGCTGGTATCAGTGTTCAATTTTGCATGTCTGTCACGGCTGTTGCTTTAGTACAATCCACCTCCTATTTACTCCATCGCTACCTCTGGGCAGACTATTCGCTCTTGTAAAGCCTTGGCTGCAAAAACATCCGCTACGCTCATTTTCTGGGTGCTTCAGGCACCACCTTGCCCCCAAGATGAAGCGTGCGGCGCTGGTTTGACCCAGACACCATCACTTGCCAGCTCAGTATCACAGCTACCGCCCTCTCGCATCCTCGCCAAGCATGCCCTGCATTCCGCAGCAAGACGAACAGCCCCACCAGCACCATCGCCGACTGTCAATCCAGCCGCTGGTCAATTTCTACTGGCTGGAGAAGTGGATTTTGGTGCTCCCCCTCCCTCTCCCCCAGAACTGATGCCAACAGCAAGAGTGGTGTGCCCACATGCACGGCTGCATGGGATGAGCACACGTCACTCGCTCCCACACCTGGTTTGCAATCCCACTTGGACTGCAGCCTGAAGGAGAGAGAGAGAGATGACAAAGAGTAGGACGAGCTGCTGGAAGAGGGAGGAGGAGCAGTGGGAGGGGAGGGCTGGGGAGAGAGAAGAGGTTGAGGGGCGGAGAGAAGCACTTTTAGAAAAGCATGTGGCAAGGTTGTTGGGGGAGTTATCACCTGTAGTTGAACAGCTCCAGGGTCCCAGGTTCGATTCCGGCTTGGGTCACTGTCTGTATGGAGTCTGCACATCCTCCCCGTGTGTGCGTGGGTTTCCTCCGGGTGCACCGGTTTCCTCCCACAGTCCAAAGATGTGGAGGTTAGGTGGATTGGCCATGATAAATTGCCCTTAGTGTCCAAAATTGCCCTTAGTGTTGGGTGGGGTTACTGGGTTATGGGGATAGGGTGGAGGTGTTGACCTTGGGTAGGGTGCTCTTTCCAAGAGCCGGTGCAGACTCGATGGGCTGAATGGCCTCCTTCTGCACTGTAAATTCTATGTAATCTATGTAGCTGTGAGGCATTCAGTGGATTTGTACAGGTCAAGTTTTGCAATGATCAGAGTGATTGTTAGGACAGTTTGGGAGGCACTGTGGCACAGTGGTTAGCACTGCTGCCTCACAGCACCTGAACTCGGGTTCAATTCCGGCCTCGGGTAACTGTGCGGAGTCTGCACATTCTCCCCTGTCTCTGCGTGGGTTTCCTCCGGGTGCTCCGGTTTCCTCCCACAGTCCAAAGATGTGCAGGTTAGGTGGATTGGCCTTGATAAATTTCCCCTTAGGGGAAGTGGGGTAGTGGGTCGAGGTAGAGCGCTCTCTCGGAGGGTTGGTGCTCAATGGGCCGAATGGCCTCCTTCTGCACTGTGGGGATTCAGGTGTACGCATTGGCATGGCCGGGCCCTGGCACGTCACTCAGCATGGGCACCCCGAAGGCCGTGACAGACGTGACTGAAAGTTCACTGGACTCCAGAGCATTATGGAGCTGACTTTTTATTGTAAAGTTTCATTGAGCTCCAGACTTGCTGGTCTGACAAGGTTCTTTGCCCAGGCTGCGCACAGTGGCATTATTCTACACCCAAGACACCAGCTCGAGGCAGCTGGCTTATGCCTCCTGTTAAGATTGGGCACCTTCAGAATTTTAACGGCATCGTCTTTGCATCATTCCGATTGTAAGCACTCAATCAATTTGAAGTGAACTCAAGGGTGGCGACGCGTTGAATAAACTGCCACTTTCATCCATCCAACACACTCCCAGATCTGCTTTGCACTCAACAGGGCCTCTGCTACACACTTGGCAATGGCATTCGATCGGAAGACTGTGAAAACATTGCAATATCTTGCTCACGAACATCAGGGAACTGATAATCACATTTGCACGTTCCGGCCACAGAAAGGCACTTAGCAATTATGGGGACAAAGTTGTCCATTGCCACACACAAGGCGGCCAGATGCAATATTGTTGAGCAAGATTTTTTCCGAGCGGTGTTCTGCGGACCCTTGAGGCTCCGATTGACATATCCGGGAGGGGTTCACGGACAAAATGTGTGCGGTTGGCGGCACGGTGATTAGCACTGCTGCCTCGCAGTGTCAGAGACCCGGGTTCGATTCCCCATTGGGTCACTGTCTGTGAGGAGTCTTCATGTTCTCCCCATGTCTGCGTGGGTTTCCTCCGGGTGCTCCGGTTTCCTCCCACAGTCCAAAGATATGCAGGTTAGGTGGATTGGCCGTGATAAATTGCCCTTCAGTGTCCAAAGATGTGCAGGTTAGGTGCATTGGCCATGTTAAATTTCCCCTTGTGTCCAAAAATATGCAGGTTAGGTGGATTGGCTGTGCTAAATTGTCCCTTAGTGTCAAAAGTTTAGGTGGGGTTACAGTGATGGGGGGGTATTGGGCCTCGGTAGGGTGCTCTTGCGGAGTGACAGTGCAGTCTCGATAGGCTGAATGGCCTCATTCTGCACTGTAGGGATTCTATGATTCGGTGATTTAATTTATTAGATTGAAGTTGGTCATCCAGCGCAGTATTGAAAACCCATATTCTTCAACAGGCTCTTCAAAATACCTTTGCACTATTAACTTCTCACAGTACTGTCAAACACACAGTCAATCAAACACATAATCCTCCTAGGAGCAGATAAAACTGTCACGCAAAACTTATGGGCCCCTTGACAGCTGGCTCAACAACCCTTGCTGAGCCGAATCTGTTCAGTTGGGTTTGCACCTCAGCCAAGCATTCAAAATGGGTCACGATGGCACAGCTGTATCAGCAAAGCCGCTAGAACTGGAAAATTTAAAACTTTTTAAGTAGTGGAGCAGATGGCCGTCATACGCCCTATTACATTATGACACGTAAAGGTGTCCACAGCTTTTCAACTCACCTGCAAAAGGTTTCCAAATCCAGTCTAGGTTTCCCTCATGGGTCAAGACTCCTTTGCAATGTTCTGAACTGTTTCTCCTCCCAAAATGGGCTTGTTTTCATGGAAATAGGAGGGGGTCTAAAATGTCCAATTCTACAATGGAGTCGAAACAGGCGAGAATGCGGGGTTTGTTACCTGTTCCTTTTTCGCACACCACTGGGAAAGGAGGAGGGAGTTCTGGAATCGAGTCCTGCCCGCCATTTTAAACTCCCACCCACCTCCATTCCGACACAGATGCAGGAATTAAAATCCCTACGGGTAAAATTGCGGAATAGCAAAGGTTTAAGCCTCTGGCAGGGACAGTCCACATATCATCCGTGGTTGAGTTGTGTTTAGGAGTGGGAACGGATGGTGTTAACACGATTAAAGTTGGTTCTTGTAGCTGATACCAAGACACAAGGGAGTGTATTGACTTGTTCAACCTCCCAGCTCTTCTCCCACCCAACCCAGTGTCCCAGCTGTCCCCTATTTATATGGGCTGAAAGACGATTAATGCCCAAAACCTGTTTCTCTCAATCTTAACAATGTAATTGACATGAACAAAAGGTAACAATGTAATTGACAAGACATAAACACAGACAGAGTGGAGGGACGCGGAAACCAAATGGGATTACAATGGGGCATTAAACTGTGCATTGACTTGAACAGCACAATTGGCGATGATACTCGAGAATCAAACATGTCGAAGAGCAGAGTAAGGACATAATAATGGAGAAAATAACGGGGCTTAAGACTGCCCAGTTTCTAGCCCAGATTATGAAAAATATGAGGTGAGGGAGTTACAGAAACGTTAGTCGTAAATAATGGCTGCCTCGTGATAGGACAGCACTCAATCCCTCAAAGGCTCAGCCCACATGATGTGTGATACTTGCGTAGTTCAGTACAGTTCTAAACTTTTGTACTCTATTTCTTTAATGATAAAGCCGTATGTATTTGCAACTATTATCAAAGCAGGCAGTATTGGAACAACCCAGCAGGTCCAGCAGCATCTGTGGAGGAAAATTGGACAAATACTTCAAGCAGAGAACCTGCAACGATAGGAGAAGTGAGTTGTGCAGCGGAACAAACTCTTCAAAAGGACCAGCACAGACTCGATGGGCCAAATGGCCTCCTCCTTTCCGGTCTGTGCAGCGTAATTCTGGGTTTCCTCTTGCTGGACAGAGAAATGACTTGAGTCCGGGCCAAGCTGGTGCTGCCCTCTAGTGTCTCAGCTCACACTTAACAACTGGTCATTTGGCAATGTTTGAGTCGTAGCCCAATTGCGACTTCAAATGCACCCAGATGCAAGAATTGTGTGACTCCCATTCATGAGGCAATTTTCAAACAGGACAATAGTTAGCACTCACATTAACATTCGTATCACGGCGGCGCAGTGGTTAGCACTGCGGTCTCACAACACCAGGGACCCGGGTTCCCGGCTTGGGTCACTGTCTGTGCGGAGTCTGCACGTTCTCCCCGTGTCTGCGTGGGTTTCCTCCGGGTGCTCCGGTTTCCTCCCACAAGTCCCGAAAGACGTGCTTGTTAGGGTGAATTGGACATTCTGAATTCTCCCTCTGTGTACCCGAACAGGCGCCGGAATGTGGCGATGAGGGGATTTTCGCAGTAACTTCATTGCGGCATTAATGTAAACCTACTTGTGACAATAAAGATTATTATTATCAGATGAAGCATCTGCTTCTGACCTTAACTCTCTCCCTATGTTATATATTATTGTATTCTCTGTAAATATATGTGAAGAGCTAGGATTTAATTAGGAATTAATTGGTATGTGTAAGTGTTCCAGGGGACCACATTTCACGGTCGCACTCGCGACTGATGTGACGTATAGCAGAACCAGTTCAAGGAACCAATCTGAATGCAAGAGACGTCCCAAAGTGTCCCAAAACGCCAATGATGTGCTTTTTGAGTCAAAGCTGTGATCCTTGGAATCCCTACAGTGCAGAAGGAGGCCACTTGGCCCATCGAGTCTGCACCAACCCTCTGAAAGAATATCTGAGAGATGTTGGGAACATGGCATCCATTTTGTGCCCTGCAAATGATTTGTTTCAACAAAGGTGATTGAGGGATAAAGATTGGCCAGGACTCCGGAGCGAGCTCATATAGAGAGGGTCTATGGGCCATTCAGCCTTTCAAGTTCATGCTGGCCCTCCCAAGAGGAACTAAGCTGGACCCATCCCCGTGTCCTTTCTCCGATAACCTATCAGATTCATTTTCCCTTTCTGAACTCAGTGAATTTCCTGTTGAAAGCCTCGATTGAGCCTGCCACCCATGTCCTTTGAGGTGGTGAATTCTAAATACACCGCACCTCACGTTGCCACTGATCTCTAGCCAATCGTCTTCAATCTGTCCTCTGATTCTCGCTCCTTCCACCAATGGGAACAGAGTCTCCCTATCGACTCTGTCTCATGCTTTAAATGCCTTGATCAAATCTCCTCAACCTCCTCGTCTCCAAGGAGAACAGTCTCAACTTCCCCAATCTATCCCCATAACGGAAGCTCCTCAACCCATGAACCGTTCTGGTGAATCTTGTCTGCGCTCTCTCTGAATTTGTCACATCCGTCGTAAAGTGTGGTGCCCAAAACTGGACCCAGTAAGGCTGCACCAACATTTTATAAAGGTTCACAATAACATCCTTGTCTCTTTGTCCTCCCAGCCTCAATTTATAAAAATCGGGATTCAACCTTTCAAACTCTAGCGTTGCAGCAATGAGGTCCTCTGGTGGGTTTTTTAAAATTGCGACTGACTCGTGTTTGAGCTAGACAAATGCCTTTGTTGTTGCGATTTAAATGGGGCAATAATTTAAAATAAACACAGCCCAACTGCGGCCAAACAGTGAGACGACATTCCTATACAGACACTGGAAACAATGCGTAACTCCAATGCAGCCTGAGGACAAGACAAGGTTAATATTGAATTCGATTGGACTGCTTCCCATAAAGTCCAGCCCAGGGAATTATCCACCATGTTGATTATGGAATCAGAGGAGATGCCCCCCAATCTATTTCAAACCGTTGTACTTCCTGTTTACAACCTGCTTAATGCACCAAACAAGGGCACATCCAAAATAGCGTATTTGACTCCCTGGGCGGGATTCTCCGTCTGCCGATGCCGAAATCGGGACAGGCGATTAGGCGGAGAATCAGTGCCATGGTGCGGCCGTGCCAATCGGTGCCATGGTTGTCCAGGACGGCTCTTTGCGGCCGTTTTCACGAACGGTGAGAGCAGGTGTGATTGCGTTCGTGAAAACGGCCGTAAAGGCCTGGGAACTCGGCCCATCGGCCTGGGGAGAATCGCTGTTCGCCGTAAAAAACGGCGAGCAGCGATTCGTGTCGTGGGGTGGGCGTGGGGGGGGGGGGGAGAATAGCGGGAGGGCGGGAAAAATGTCGGGAAGGCCCTCCCGCTATTCTCCGACCCGTCGTGGGCAGCGGAGAATCGCGCCCTTAGTCTCTGAAACGGAGCCCCTTAGATCTAATCTCCCTGTGAATCCTGACATATTTCAGTGAAACCAGGGGTGTGGGGCGAGTGACGCAATTATCAGGCGATGTAATTAAGGAGCACTTTGTTGGAAACCAGAGCCTGAGGAGATGAGACACATGAAAGAGAACTTCAACCGAAGCACAAATAACCATTCAAAATTCCCTGGTGCACCCGATACGATTACATCATCCTGTCATACACTTTCGCCCCAGTGTATCTCTAACCCCTCCAGGATTTGATTGGATTTGTTTAAGGAGAACCTCACTAGGGCTGGATGGGAGAGGCAGTGGGAGGATATATTGATACTGTTCCAATCAAGTTATCAGTGAAGAACTGACGCCTCTCTCTATCGCAGTCCTGAGTTGCGTATATCAGAGTTTGAATCTCAAATTGGCAATTGAATTGAACTGTGTACAGCTGGGTACAAGAAATAGGTTTCATTACGTAAGCAAGCATTACCTCTCAACCTTACTCGGGAGAAGGTGCAGAAATTATAAATGAAAGGTTTAAAATGTACAAATACGTCACTGATGCAAATAGAATTCTGCAGAGTATTGAATCTTAAAGATCTGGCCAAGTCAAATAACAAAAAAGTTAATCACGGAGCGTCCAAGATTCCTGGTCAACAGTAGCTACTGGTTTAATGGGGACAGTGTTTTTTTTAATTCATTTATGGTGGGCGCCGTTGGCTAGGCCAGCATTTGTTGCCCATTCCTTAGTGTCCTTGAGAAGGTGGTGGTGAGCTGCCATCTTGAACCCCGGCAGTCCCTGGGGTGCAGGTAGACCCACCGTGCTGTTAGGGAGGCATCTGGAAGTTTAGATTCAGAATTCCGCTCCACGGGTTGCAGCAGTGAGGTCTTCTGGTGGGATTATTTTCCCAACTTTGGTAAGTGAGGTTTTAGAAGAAATATGGGGGGGCGGGGGGGGGGGGGGGGGGGGGGGGGGGCGGGGGAGTGGCTGAGTAAGGCCCTGTGACGGTCTCTCTGACTAGTCTATCCAGTATGTTTTCACCCAAGAGCTGGATTGCGTAACCTGTCTCCATGGAATCTTGGTCTGTGTCCTATGCAAATGCAACATAACTGCTGTAAGCCAGTGTCCATTGCTGTGGGGAAGTACACATGTATGTCCAGGCTAGGACATTATAATGAACATTTTATGTAACTCATCCTCGCAAGAATGTGATGAGATGAACCCAAAGTGATAGGAGGCTGATATGGACCCGAAGAGCAATTGGACTGAATGTTTTCTTTTTCGATGATGTACTTCTCTGTAACTCTCTATAATCTAATATTCCAATATGGTCATCTTCATTTCTCACTGGGAAATGTTTCTTAAAACAAGCTTTAAACCTAAGGAGCCTTGGTGAGTTGCTGCAGTGCATCTTGTAGATGGTACACACGGCTGCCACTGTGCGTCGGTGGTGGAGGGAGTGAATGTTTGTGGATGGGGTGCCGATCAAGCGGGGCTGCTTTGTCCTGGATGGTGTGGAGCTTCTTGAGTGTTGTTGGGAGCAGCACTCATCCAGGCAAGTGGAGGATATCAAAAATTAAACTGAGTTAGGGGTCCCACGGCATATCGCTGGCAGGGGGGGAGGGGGTGGTGAGGATGGGGTTGTGTTTCCCCAACGCACAGAGAGCGAACCCATGGACCCCCATGGCATCGCCAGGTACTACCTCGGCACTGCCTAGCATCAAGCGGCTAGTGCCCAGCTGGTGCTGGGGTGTGCCAGCATTGTGCCTGGGTGTTGCCAGGTGAATGCCAGGGAGAGCCATGGTAGTGGCTGGATTATGACAGGAAAGTGTCAGTTTAATGCCAGGGGAGAGCCAGGTAGTAAGCAACGAACAATACGGCGCAGGAACAGGCCCTTCGGCCCTCCAAACCTGTACCGGCCATGATACCACCCTTGGCCAAAACCCTCAGCCCTTCCTTGTGCCGTATCGCTCTATACCCATCCTATCCATGTGTTTGTCAAGATGCCTTTTGAACGCCGTTAATGTATCTGCTTCCACAACCTCCCCTGGCAACGCGTTCCAGGCCCTCACCACCCTCTGTGTAAACAAACCTGCCTCGCACATCTCCTCTAAACTTTGCCCCACGGACCTTAAACCTATGCCCCCTGGTGACTGACCCCTCCACCCTGGGAAAGAGTGCCTGCCCATCCACTCCATGCCCCTCATAATCTTGTAGACCTCTATCAGGTCCCCCTCAACCATCTTTCTAATGAAAACAGTCCGAGTCTATTCAGCCTCTCCACATAGCTAACACCCTCCAGACCAGGCAACACCCTGGTAAACCTCCTCTGCACCCTCTCCAAAGCCTCCACATCCTTCTGGGAGTGTGGCGACCAGAAATGTGCACAATATTCCAAGTGCGGCCTTCCCAATGTTCTATACAACTGCAGCACGACTTGCCAGGGAGAGCCAGGGTAGTGCCCGGAGAGTGTCAGAGAGGCCAGGGTAGTGCCCAGTGATAAAGGGGCCAGGATAGAGCCCATTGATAGAGGGGCTAGGATAGTGTCCAGGTAGTGACAGAGGAGCTGGGACAGTGTCCAAGTAGTGACAGAGGAGCCAGGGCAGTCTCCAGGTAGTGGCAGAGGAGCCAGGGCAGTGTCCAGGTAGTTACAGAGGAGCCAGGGCAGTACCCAGGTAGTGACAGAGGAGCCAGGGCAGTGCCCAGGTAGTGACAGAGGAGCCAGGGCAGTGCCCAGGTAGTGATAGAGGAGCCAGGGTAGTGCCCAGGTAGTTACAGAGAAGCCAGGATAGTGTCCAGGTAGTGATAGAGGAGCCAGGGTACGGGGGGGGATGAGGGGACAATCGCGTAATGCGCTCACGCCAACATGAAACGCGACTCTTGTCGTCCCATTTCTGAACTTCCACCAAACCCCGTTTCCCTCCCCACCCCCCCGGTCACATCCTGTGCTCGCTGACCCACACCATCTCCCTGTCAATTCAGCACATCTTGATTTTGAAATTCTCACCCTTGTCTTCAAAGCCCTCCATGGTCTCATCTCTCCGTATCTCCTCCCCAACCCTACACTGTTCCGACATCGCTGCTCTCCTCTATTACCGGCCTCTTGAGCAGCCCCAGCAATTTTAATCCCTCCCCCACTGGCTTTCAGCTGCCTGGGGCCCCCGAGCTCTGGAATTCCCTCACTAAACCTCTCCGACCTCCCTACCTCCACCCTCAAAACCTACCTCTTTGACCAATCGATCACCTGACCTACTATCTGTTGATGACCAAGTGCTGGAAAATGGAATTAGAATAGATAGCTGTCAGGCGGCACGGTGGCGCAGTGGGTTAGCACTGCTGCCTCACGCGTCGAGGACCCGGATTTGATCCCGGCTCTGGGTCACTGTCCATGTGGAGTTTGCACATTCTCCTCACATCGGCGTGGGTTTCGCCCCCACAACCCAAAGATGTGCAGGTTAGGTGGATTGGCCACGCTAAATTGCCCCTTAATTGGGAAAAAAAGAATTGAATACTCTAAATTTATTTTTTTTAAAAGGATAGGCGCTTGATGGCTGACACAGACACGATGGGCCGAAGGGACTCCTTCCGTGCTGTAAGCGTCTGTGACTCCAGAGTGTCCACTCTTGGCTCACTCGGTGGTTATTGGCTTTTTAAATCCTTCATGTGGCTAGTTTCTAATGTGACCTTTGACCCAAGCTGAGGAAAACGCGTACCATGACTTAAATTTTAGAATTCAAAATGGCCGACACAAAATCACCAAGGATGAGGCGCATTTGTAAAAATCTTCTGATTGACAGCAATATATTCCAGCTCCATAATTTGGCCCAAACGGCTGTGTTCTGTCTTAGCTGGTACCATGCAAGGCCCGACAATAACCCTGATGCTTTGACTTTTGTTTCCACTTGCAGCTTGAGCTGGACCGTGGGCCTTTCTCCCCGGGTGTCGACGGGGATTTTGGACAGTAACACCATGGCCGTCTTCTGTGGCGTGTCCTGCTGAGGTACTGCTGGCTGGAGACTTGCCCCCCCCCCCCCGTCGCTCCTCATGTTGCGGTTAATTGTTGGAGGGGTGATCATTCTCCTCGGGGTACCTCTGCGACTGTCGGATGGCAAGCCTACGGGCTCAGCGCTCTCAAGCCCCCGACGCCAGGCCAGCCTGCCAAGTCTGAGGAAACACCTCCAGCCCTTCCTGGGTGTGAATTTCACACGCAAGGTCTGTATCTCGTGACCCTTCCACTGACTACTTTGGTCGACTCCTGAAGCTGACCAGGCTGAGACTGAGATTCTCGCCATGTGACGATCACATGATCCCTTTTGCTCCCCTTAACTAACACCCCAAATACCTCACCTTCCCTCACACCCTCCCGCCACCCATAAACAGATCCTTGAATACAGGCAAAAACAGAGACCATCTTACATAAAATCCCTCCTCTGACCCTCGAAGAGCAAATTTAATTTTCTCCAATTGTACCATTCCCCCAGCCACACCTACTCCTTCAAAAGCACCGCCGACCCCCAATAGAATTCACCGCCGGGTGATATTAAAGGGGCAAAGGCCACGACATCAGCCCCCTGCCCTTATCACCAAGGGACACGGCGCAATCCTCACCCCCACGATCTCCGGCGTTGTCTCGAAGATCCAGGTCCAGAATCCCCCAAGCTTCGGGCAAGACCCAAACATATGGACATGATTCGCAGGCACTTGCACACCTCTCACATCTGTCCTCTACCTCAGGGAAGAACCCAGTCATACAATCCCACATAATATGGGACCTGTGCACCACATTAAACTGTATCAGACTCATCCTGGCACAGGATAGTCTGCTTCTCTATTTCAAACAACCATCTTCCCTTCCCTCAACCCGTCCTGACTTGTCAATCTATCCATCCTTGGCAGCTGAGGGAACGAGCGGAGCTCCTTGCGCACAAAGTCCCGCTCCTCTATGCAGCTGAATTCACTCCCCCCTCGGCAGCTGTCACTTCTCCTGCTCCTCTTCCTGCCTCGTGAACCTCCATAAGACACAGGAGCAGAATTAGGCCACTCAGCCCATCGAGTCTCCTCTGCCATTCAATCTTGGCTGATATTTTTCTCATCCCCGTTCTCCTGCCTTCTCCCCATAACCCCTGATCCCCTTATTAATCAAGAACCTATCCATCTCTGTCTTAAAGACGCTCAGTGATTTGGCCTCCACGGCCTTCTGCGGCAAAGAGTTCCACAGATTCACCACCCTCTGGCTGAAGAAATTCCTCCTCATCTCTGTTTTAAAGGATCGTCCCTTTAGTCTGAGATGGTACCCTCTGGTTCTAGTTTTTACTACAAGTGGAAACATCCTCTCCACGTCCACTCTATCCAGGCCTCGCAGTATCCTGTAAGTTTCAATAAGATCCCCCCTCATCCTTCTGAACTCAAACGAGTACAGACCCAGAGTCCTCAACCGTTCCTCATACGACAAGCTCTTCATTCCAGGGATCATTCTTGTGAACCTCCTCTGGACCCTTTCCAAGGCCAGCACATCCTTCCTTAGATACAGGGCCCAACACTGCTCACAATACTCCAAATGGGGTCTGACCAGAGCCTTATACAGCCTCAGAAGTACATCCCTGCTCTTGTACTCTCGACATGAATGCTAACATTGCATTTGCCTTCCTAACTGCCAACTGAACCTGCACATTAACCTGAAGAGAATCATGAACAAGGACTCCCAAGTCCCTTTGTGCTTCTGATTTCCGAAGCATTTCCCCAATTAGAAAATAGTCTGTGCCTCCATTCCTCCTTCCAAAGTGCATAACCTCACACTTTTCCACATTGTATTCCATCTGCCACTTCATTGCCCACTCTCCTAGCCTGTCCAAATCCTTCTGCAGCCCCCTTGCTTCCTCAATACTACCTGTCCCTCTACAGATCTTTGTATCATCTGCAAACTGAGCAACAGTGCCTTCAGTTCCTTCCTCCAGATCATTAATGTATATTGGGAAAAGTTGTGGTCCCAGCACAGACCCCTGAGGCACACCACTAGTCACCGGCTGCCATCCTGAAAAAGACCCCTTTATCCCCCACTCTCTGCCTTCTGCCAGTCAGCCAATCCTCTATCCATGCCAGGATCTTACCCTGAACACCATGGGCGTTAACTTATTTAACAGTCTCCTATGCGGCACCTTGTCAAAGACCTTCTGGAAATCTAATTAAATCACATCATCATAGAATTTTCATAGAATTTACAGTGCAGAAGGAGGCCATTTGGCCCATCGAGTCTGCACTGGCCCTTGGAAAGAGCACCCTACTTAAGCCCACACCTCCACCCTATCTCCATAACCCAGTAACCCCACCCAACCTTTTTGGACACTAAGGGCAATTTAGCATGGCCAATCCACCTAACCTGCACATCTTTGGACTGTGGGAGGAAACCGGGGCACCCGGAGGAAACCCACACAGACACGGGGAGAACGTGCAGACTCCGCACAGACAGTGACCCAAGCCGGGAATCGAACCTGGGACCCTGGAGCTGTGAAGCAATTGTGCTATCCACAATGCTACCGTGCTGCCCACTGGTTCTCCTTTGTCTACCTTCCTTGTTACCTCCTCAAAGAACTCTAACAGATTTGTCAGACATGACCTCCCTTTGACAAAGCCGTGCTGACTCAGTCCTATTTTACCATGCACTTCCAAGTACTCTGCGATCTCATCTTTAATAACGGAGTCTAAAATCTTACCAATGACTGAAGTCAGGCTAACCGGCCTATAATTTCCCGTCTTCTGCCTCCCTCCCTTCTTAAACAGGTGTTATATTAGCCATTTTCCAATCCTCTGGGACCCTTCCAGTGATTCCTAAAAGATCATCACTAATGCCTCCACAATCTCCTCAGCTATCTCTTTTAGAATCCTGGGGTGTAATCCATTCGGTCCAGGTGACTTATCCACCTTCAGATCTTTCAGTTTCCCCAGAACCTTCTCCTTAGTAATGGTCACTGCACCTCTGCCCCCTGGTTCTCCTGGGGCTCTGGCATCCCACTGGTGTCTTCCACCGTGAAGACTGATGCAAAGTAACTATTCAGTTCCTCTGCCACTTCTTTGCTTTTAAACATACTCAGTGGCTGAGCATCCACAGCCCTCTGGGATAGACAATTCCAAAGATTCACAACCCTTTGTGTGAAGACATTTCTCCTCACCTCAGTCCTGAGCATCTCCCTCCCCATTTTGAAATAGTATCCCCTGGTTCCAGACTCCACAGGGCAAACATCTTACCTGCATCTCCCTGTCTATCCCGTTGAGTACTTTCTCGGTTTAGAACATAGATCATCCAGCGCAGAAGGAGGCCATTCGGCCCATCGACCCACTTAAGCCCTCACTTCCACCCTATCCCTGTAACCCAGTAACCCCTCCTAACTTTTTTGTCACTGTTGGCAATTTATCGTGGCCAATCCACCTAACCCGCACGTCTTTGGACTGTGGGATGAAACCGGAGCACCCGGAGGAAACCCACGCAGACACGGGGAGAACGTGCAGACTCCGCACAGACTGTGACCCAAGCCGGGAATCGAACCTGGGACCCTGACGCTGTGAAGCCACAGTGCTATCCACTTGTGCTACCGTGCTTCCCGTGTTTCAATGAGATCACCTCTCCGTCATTGAAACTCTGGAGATTACAGGCCCAGTTTCCCCAATGTCTCTTCATAGGACAGTCCCGCCACCCCCCGGGACAAGTCTGGTGAACCGTTATTTCACTCGCTCTGTGACAATAATTTCCTTCCTAAGGTACAGGGACCAGAACTGCTCACAGTGCTCCAGGTGTGGTCTAACTAAGCTCCGAGACCATTGAAGCAGAACCTCACAACTCCTGTACTCAAATCCTCTTGTGATAAAGGTCAATTACTATTAGCCTTCTTTTTTTTAATATAAATTTAGAGTGCCCAATTCATTTTTTCTTCCAATTAAGGGGCAATTTAGCGTGGCCAATCCACCTACCCTGCACATATTTGGGTTGTGGGGGTGAGACCCACGCAAACACGGGGAGAATTGAGGGGTAATAGATATAGGACAGAAGTCAGAGGTGGGTTTTTTACGCAAAGAGTGGTGAGGCCGTGGAATGCCCTACCTGCAACAGTAGTGAACACGCCAACATTGAGGGCATTAAAACATTTATTGGATAAGCATATGGATGATAAGGGCATAGTGTAGGTTAGATGGCCTTTAGATTTTTTCCATGTCGGTGCAACATCGAGGGCCGAAGGGCCTGTACTGCGCTGTATCGTTCTATGTTCTATGTTCTAATGTGCAAACTCCACACGGACAGTGACCCAGAGCCGGGATCGAACCCGGGACCTCGGCGCCATGAGGCAACAGGGCTAACCCACTCCGTCACCCTGCTATTAGCCTTCTTAATATCTTGTGTCGGGGCTGGTTTAGCTCACTGGGCTAAATCGCTGGCTTTTAAAGCAGACCAAGCAGGCCAGCAGCACGGTTCGATTCCCGTACCAGCCTCCCCGGACAGGTGCCGGAATGTGGCGACTAGGGGCTTTTCACAGTAACTTCATTTGAAGCCTACTCGTGACAATAAGTGATTTTCTTCTTCTTCTGTTCTGATCCCCCCTGGGCTGGTGGAAGGTCAATTCCAGCCCCACTTGACCCGGAATTGAAATGAATAAATAATTCTTCAGACACCTTTGGCCCTTGGCTGCGTGATCATTATAGTCTCTGGATTTAAGCACAATTAGGTTTATCATCAATTTGATTATTGTATTGTTGCTTCCGCCATGGTAACACTTCAGCCAATCAGAATTGAGTCGCCAACCAATCAGAACCACCCCTGCCCCCTTTTAGCTTCTTGTTCTGTTTGAAACCTTCTTGCCTTCTGTCGAGGTGAGTGCCCGATGAAAAGCTGTGGCAACATGGATCTATTTTCAGCGAGATTCATAGAATTTACAGTGCAGAAGGAGGCCATTCAGCCCATCGAGTCTGCACCGGCTCTTGGAAAGAGCACCCTACCCAAGGTCAACAACTCCACCCTATCCCCATAACCCAGTAACCCCACCCAACACTAAGGGCAATTTTGGACACTAAGGGCAATTTATCATGGCCAATCCACCTAACCTGCACATCTTTGGACTGTGGGAGGAAACCGGAGCACCCGGAGGAAACCCACGCAGACACGGGGGGGGGGGAGAACGTGCAGACTCCGCACAGACAGTGACACAAGCCGGAATCGAACCTGGGACCCTGGAGCTGTGAAGCGATTGTGCTATCCACAATGCTACCGTGCTGCCCAATTCAAGTCCCGTACAAGGCCGGTGGTGGCTGGGGAGAAATCTTGGGCCCTGGTACTTCTGCTAACAGGGTCCCATATTCCCCGCCCTCCGTCACTACGTTAGCAACTCCCCTCGGTCATTATTTATGCCGTCTCACTCACAGGAACATCACAGTCGCAGTGACACCTGCTCTCTATCCTCTTCCTCCCAGTGAATGATTTATCCCTTACCGCAATCCCTCTCTCGTGCTCTGCTACCCCGTTGTTTACTGATTCTGAAAAAAAAGCATGCTTTCACAACTTTACACCCGGGCCCCTCTCGAGTATGGCCCTTCGGTGTTTTAGACATAGCTGGGGATGACAAAAAGAGTCGACAGAGGAATGGAGGCGTGTAAGTGAGTGGGCGAAAACTTTGCATGGAATATAATGTAGGAAAAGGCAAACTACTTCACTTTGGTCAGAAGAATAAAGGAGCTGAATATTGTTTAAATGGAGAGAGAGTGCGGAAAGTTGCAGCACGGAGGGATTTGTGGGTTCTCAGGCATGAATAATAAAAATCTAGCGTGCAAGGGCAGCACAGAGACAGTTAGTACTGCTGCCTCGGGGAGGCGGCACGTGGCACAGTGGTCAGCATTGGAACTGCGGCGCTGAGGACCCGGGTTCGAATCCCAGCCCTGGGTCACTGTCCGTGTGGAGTTTGCACATTCTCCCCGTGTCTGCGAGGGTTTCACCTCCACAACCCAAAGATGTGCAGGGTACATAGAACATACAGTGCAGAAGGAGGCCATTCGGCCCATCAAGTCTGCACTGATCTACTTAAGCCCTCACTTCCACCCTATCCCCGTAACCCCTCTTAACCTTTTTGGACACTAATGGGCAATTGATCATGGCCAATCCACCTAACCTGCACGTCTTTGGACTGTGGGAGGAAACCGGAGCACCCGGAGGAAACCAACGCAGGCACGGGGAGAACGTGCAGACTCCGCACAGACAGTGACCCAGCGGGGAATCGAACATGGGACCCTGGAGCTGTGAAGCAGCAGTGCTATCCATGTGCTACCGTGCTGCCCAAAATGTCCTTCAAGCCGGAATCGACCTAAAGATTTCCGGCTTCTGCAGTCCTCTGCTCTACTATCTGAGCTATCGAAGGCGCTAGGTAGATGGGTTGGCCATGCAAAATTGCCCCTTAATTGGAAAAAAAAATAATTGGGTGCTCTAAATTTTATTTAAAAAGTACTGCGGGTTCGATTCTGGCCTCGGGTGATTGTGTGGAGTCTGCACGTTCTCCCCGTGTCTGTGTGGATTTCCTCCGGGTGCTCCGGTTTCCTCCCACAGTCCAAAGATGTGCAGGCCATGATAAATTTCCCTCAGTGTTCAATGGTTGGATAGGTTACAGGGATAAGGTGAGGGATTCGGCCGAGGTAAGATGGTCTTTCAAAGGATTAGTGCAGAGACAATGGGCCAAATGGCCTCATTCTGCAATGTCGGAATTCTATGATTCAATGTTCAGCAGGTAATCGGGGAACACAAATGGAACGTTGGCCTTTATTTCTGAGGGAATGGAGTCTAAAAATAGGGAAGTTTTGCTAAAACTATACAAGGTGCTAGTTAGACAGCACCTGGAATACCCGTGAACAGTTTGTTGCCCTTATCTAAGGAAGGATAGACTGGTATTGGAGGCCGTCCAGAGAAGGTTCACTCGGTTGTTCCCGGGTATGGAGGGATTTTATGAGGAGAGGTTGAGTAGGCCGGGGCCTGTTCTCATTGGAGTTTAGACGAATGAGAGGCGACCTTATTGAGACATTGAGGATTCTCAGGGGGTTTGACAGGGTCGATGCTGAGAGGTTGTTTCCTCTTGTGGGAGAGTCTAGGACCAGAGGGCAGAATCTCAGAGTGAGGGGGCATCCATTTGAGACAGAGATGAGGAGGAATTTCTTCTCTCAGAGGGGAGTGGAATTCTTTACCACAGAGAGCTGTAGAGGCTGGGCCGTTATGGTCAACGCCGAGAGACAGAGTTTTAATCAGTAAGGGAAATCGAGGGTTATAGGGATAAGATAGGGAAGTGGAGACATCAGATCAGTCATGATCTCACTGAATGGCGGAGCAGACTCAATAGGCGGAATGGCCGACTTCTGCTCCTTGTCTTATGATGTTATGGCGTTTGTCCTCTTCCCTTCCTCCCCAGGCCTTGCCCCCATAATGCCAAGCGAATGTACTAACACATGACAAATTTGTCTCGACAGGTCCCCCAGACCATTATCATCGGGGTGCGGAAAGGGGGCACACGGGCCCTCTTGGAGATGCTGAACATCCACCCGGATGTCGTGGTGGCCAAGGCCGAAGTCCACTTCTTCGACTGGGACGAGAATTACCATAAGGGCCTCGCCTGGTACCGTGCGCAGATGCCAGTGTCTCTGCCCAGCCAGGTCACCGTGGAGAAGACCCCTGGCTACTTCACCTCTGCCAAGGCCCCCGAAAGGATTTACAGCATGAACAGCTCGGTCCGCCTGCTGCTGATTGTCCGCGACCCCGCAGAGCGAGTCCTATCCGACTACACCCAGGTGCTGTACAACAGGAAGGAGCGCCACAAGGCCTACGAACCGGTTGAAGACATCCTGGTGCGGAGCGGGAAATTGAACAGCAGGTACAAAGCTGTCCAGCGGAGCCTCTACGATGTCCACCTGGCGGCCTGGCTCGAGCGCTTCCCGCTGCGCCAAATCCACATCGTCGACGGAGATCTCCTGATCGCGGATCCGCTGTCGGAGCTGCAGAGGGTGGAGAGCTTCCTCCAGCTGCCCCCTCGCATCCAGCCCTCCAACTTCTACTTCAACCAGACCAAAGGTTTCTACTGCCTGCAGAGCGCGGGCCGCGAGCGGTGCCTCGACCAGTCCAAAGGGCGTCCGCACCCTACCGTGAACGGGACGGTGCTGGCCCAGCTCTGCCGCTACTTCCGTGCGCACAACGCCAACTTCTTCAGGATGGTGGGCAGGACATTCCGCTGGTGCCTGTCGCAGGGCGAGGGGGAGCTCATTCACTGAGGGGCTGCCGTGGAGCTACCCTGGCCAGCCTCTTGACAGCGCCATCGACAAAAAAAGAGAGACGATCGAAATTCGTAGCGTTGAAGAGACCCAGGGGAAGATCTCCGAGTCACATCCACCACAGGAACCGTCACGGGCGGGACGGACAATTTGACGGCTGCTTAAAGGCCCGTTTTCGCCAGTCGAGAAATTCCGGCCTTTGGGTTTGCCGCTTTGAAAAGGGGCATTTTGTTGGCGGGATATGGGCGGAACCGGACAATTCCTGCCCATCCCTAATTGCCCTCGGGGAGAGGGTGGCGAGCGCCTTCCCGGGGGTCAATTAGGGGCGGGCACGGAATGCCCAGCGGCGTCCACATCCCTCAAACAAATTTTTCAAAAAAAAGAAACGAGATGGAACTCCCTCTGTTGACCGAGGAACGTTTTGGGATTTCTTAAATCGCCGCCTTGTCAAATGAGATGCGCAGCTGGGCCGCAGAGGGGGGGGGGGGGGGGAATTCTCCCGGCGCTTCATGGTCAGTGGGCTTGAGTTTGGGTCGGTGGTTCTCTGCATTTTGATTGGGAGTTTCCACAGGCCAGGCGGAATGAAGGGACAGGGCCCTAAAGCTTTACGGCTTCCTCCTACTGTAACCAGGCCAACACCGAGCGGGAGTCCCGTTCTAAAAGCACAAATCTGACAGGGGTTTCGAGAAATGTGCGTGCAGGGGAAAGTGCAAAAATTGGCGGGTTCTATTGAAGAGTAGTCTACGTTTGCCTCTGTCAGACAGCAGAATCTCACTGCCTGTTCATATGTATTTCACTTTCCTGTCGGTGTTTTGGAAGCAGGTTGAACCTTTTTAACTCATTGGCACAGAATCACAGAATTGTCATTGACTCACACTAGCTCCTGGTCAAGGAATGAAATGAAGTCGGCTTCAAATGAAGTTACTGTGAAAAGCCCCTAGTCGCCATATTCTGGCGTCTGTTCGGCACCTTGATATTCAAATTCACATCCTTCTTTTCAAATCCCTCCATGGTCTCATCTCTCCGTATCTCCTCCAGCTCCCACAATCCTCCGAGTTATCTGCAGAAGGAGACCGTTCGGCCTATTATGTCTGTACTAGCTCTCCAAACAAGCCTCGAGACTCAGTGCCAATTTCCTACCTCTTGTACATTCTGTCTATTCAAATCATCCAATGGCTTCTTAATGCCTCGATTGAACCCGCCTCCACCACACTCCCAGGAAGTCCATTCCAGAGCCCAGCTACTCGCTGTGTGGAGAACTATTTTCTTAAATCACTTTAAATCTGTGTGTCCCCCCCATTCTCAATCCTTTTAGGACTGAGAACATCGACCCTATCGACTCTGTCCAGCCAGGTTTCGAACAAAGGGCGGCGCAGTGGTTAGCACTGCTACCTCACAGCGCCAGAGACCCCAGGTTCGATTCCAGCCTCAGGTGACTGTCTATGTGGAGTTTGCACGTTCTCCCTCCGTGTCTGCGTGGGTTTCCTCCGGCCGCTCCACAGTCCAAAAGATGGGCAGGTTATGTGGCTTGGCCCTGATAAATTGACCCTTAGTGACCAAAGATGTGCAGGTTGGGTGGGATAGAGAGAGAGAGTGGGAGGGTGCTCTTTCGGAGGGTCGTGCAGACTCGATGGGCCGAATGGCCTCCTTCTGCACTGTCGGGATTCTGCGATTCCATGACTGGGGTGGTAGACATGAGCAAAACGTGGCACAGAAAGTTACACTTTGTCCATTCCACTTGAAGTACATGTTTAACAGCGTCTTTATTACTGGCAAACAGCCACTGTGCATGCACATCCTCATTCTGCCACAGAACAGAATGACTTTTATTGGTTCCATTTTTCCTGCAATGTCTTCACCGTTCTGTAACTGTCTCAGTTTTGTGTCAATAAATATTGCACTGACTTCTTTCAGGTTAATTAAACATAAGCCGGGCTGATATTGAACATTAAAAATGACTGGCACTGTCAAATCGCTCTGTCTTCAAATCATCTGTGGAAGAGCGATACCAACACGTCATCGACGATTGACAACGAGCTTTGTGAGGAGATCGTTGAGGAGTTGAGCGAAGATGTTAGTTTTAAAGCAGATAGGAGAGGTAGAGAGGCATCGAGGAGGGAATTCTAAAGCTCAGAGTCCCGGGCAGCCGAAGGCACAGCCGCCAATGGCGGAACGATTAAAATACGGAGATACGGAGACCATGGAGAGATTTAGAAACAAGGATGAGAGTTTTAAAATCAAGATGCTGCTTGACAGGGGGTAGGTCAGGGGTGATGGGGGGAAACGGAGTCATGGTGCGTTAAATTATGGGGCAGTAGAACTTTGGATGCGGTCACGTTTCCAGAGGGTAGAATGTGGGACGCCAGCCAAGATGGTTTTGGAATAGTCGGGTCTGGAGATCACAAAGGAATGGTTGAGGGTTTCAGCAGCAGACAGCGATGGATGGATGTTGAAGGAGAAGGTCAAAGAAGAAGGGCCGAATGGCCTATTCCTACTCTTATATTCTATGTTTCTATGTCAGAGACTGAAAACAGTCTGAAACAGTTGGCAGAGGGAGCATGGGATGTAGATCAGGATGGATGCTGAGGGGGGGGGGGCACAAAATAATGGGCAGAATTGTCCAGTCCCGCCCGCCTCCGCGATTGTAAACTCCTCCCCCCAATCAATGGACGTTTAACGTGCCGGTCAAATTCCCTGTACTGCCCGCGGCACGTGGGACCAGAGGTTTTCCGCCAATGGCTTTGGCCTCCCCGTGTTAAATCGGAGGAAATTTCTGTTCATCCAGTACCGGATGTTGGATATGCAATGCGACCAATCGTAAAGTAGGCGGTAAGTCGAGAGAGGGTCAGTATACGCGTGTAACCGGATGATGTTGGCGAGGGTGCAGAACAATTCGAAATACGAGGGATCCAAGGATAGATTCCCTGTGGGAATGTCAGGTAACGGGTGCAGGAGCAGGAAAAGGATTTGATAGTTAAGAATAGGACGGAGAGAGAGCAGTCCTACCCAGCTGGAGAGGCGTTGGAGGGAGTTAGTCAGCTATGTCACAGGCTGAGAACCAGAAGATAGGAACAGTCCCACTGTCACAGCTCCAAGCGGTACCAATTGTTCTTGCTGAAGGCCAGTTTCAGTCCTATGATGAGAGGGATTCAAACTGGGGAAGGTGAGCACAAATCTGGGAGACGGCAACACATTTAAGGACTTTCGAGAGAAAGATCAATGGTAGATATTTTCACAGACAGGAAGGGTCAGTCAAGGATTTGAAAGAGGTGCATTTTGGTGACTTTGGACCTTGAAGGTTTGAGCATTAGATCTCTGACTTATTCTCATATTTGGTCCTCTCTGCTCTCTACCGGTCCCAATTAGTCAGCGGTATTCCATTAACGATCCGGAAGAAGGAACTGAGGGCATTGTTGCGAAGTTTGCAGATGATACAAAGATCTGCAGAGGGACAGGTAGTATTGAGGAAGCAGGGGGGCTGCAGGAGCACTTGGACAGGCTAGGAGAGTGGGCAAAGAAGTGACAGATGGAATACAAGGTGGAGAAGTGTGAGGTTATGCACTTTGTAAGGAGAAATGGAGGCATAGACTATTTTCTAAATGGGAATAGTCTCAGGAACTCAGAAGCACAAAAGGACTTGGGAGTCCTTGTTCATGATTCTCTTCAGGTTAATGTGCAGGTTCAGTCGGCAGTTAGGAAGGCAAATGCAATGTTAGCATTCATGTCAAGAGGGCTAAAATACAAGAGCAGGGATGTATTTCTGAGGCTGTATAAGGCTCTGGTCAGACCCCATTTGGAGTATTGTGAGCAGTTTTGGGCCCCATATCTAAGGAAGGATGTGCTGGCCTTGGAAAGGGTCCAGAGGAGGTTCACAAGAATAATCCCTTGAATGAAGAGCTTGTCGTATGAGGAACGGTTGCGGACTCTGGGTCTGTATTCGTTGGAGTTTAGAAGGATCTTATTGAAATTTACAGGATACTGCGAGGCCTGGGTAGAGTGGACGTGGAGAGGATGTTTCCACTTGTAGAAAAAACTAGAAGCAGAGGACAAAATCTCAGGCTGAAAGGACGATCCTTTAAAACAGAGATGAGGAGGAATTTCTTCAGCCAGAGGATGGTGAATCTGTGGAACTCTTTGCCGCAGAAGGCTGTGGAGGCCAAATCACTGAGTGTCTTTAAGACAGAGATAGATAGGTTCTTGAGTAATAAAGGGGATCAGGGGATATGGGCAGAACGGGGATAAGAAACACATCAGCCAAGATTGAATGACAGAGCGGACACGATGGGCCGAGTGGCCTAATTCTTAGGGTCTGATGGTATTCTGTGCAATTTACAGGGGCACAATCTTACACCAATCTGTCCATACATGTTATTCAAGGGCATTGAAACCCTTGTACTGAAGAGTTCCGATAATTGAAGTTAAATCTGATTTAATAATATGGAACATTTTATAAATTGTCTATTTCTGAGTACCATGGACTTCAGGACATCAGGCTTTATCAATTTCTGTCGACTAATATCCCAAATTCAGGGAAACCGTACCTGAGGCTTGAAGTGACATGAGGCATGGTGGCCTTCATTGCGAGAGGATTTGAGTATAGGAGTAGGGATGTCTTGCTGCAGTTATACAGGGCCTCGGTAAGGCCACACCTTGAGTATTGTGGGCAGTTTTGGTCTCCTAGTTTGAGGAAGGACATTCTCGCTATTGAGGGCGTCCAGCGAAGGTTCCCTAGGCTAATTCCCGGGATGGCAGGAATGACGTATGAAGAAAGACGGGATCGGCTGGGCTGGTACTCATTGGAGTTTAGAAGAATGAGAGGGGATGTCACAGAAACATAAAATCCTGACGGGACTGGACAGGCTAGATGGGGGAAGAATGTTCCCGATGTTGGGAACGTCCAGAACTAGGGGCTACAGCCTAAGAATAAGAGGTGAACCATTCAGGACTGAGATGAGGAAGAAAGTCTTCTCTCAGAGAGTTGTGGACTTGTGGAATTCTCTACCACGGAAAGCTGGTGAGGCCGGTACGCTGGATATATTCAAGAGGGAGCTGGACATGGTCCTTGCGGCTAAAGGGATCAAGGGGCACAGAGAGAAAGCGGGAGTGGGGATACTGAATTTGCATGATCAGCCATGATCATATTGAATGGTGGTGCAGGCTTGAAGGGCCGAATGGTCCACTCCTGTTCCTATTTTCTATGTAATGAAATCTCACATCTTCACTGCAAACTGGAGTGAGGAGGCTACAATATTCGTTGATTAAAGTTGTACTGATTATTCAATGCGCAGGTTCCAGTTAAGCCAAACTGCAGAAAATAATTATTACGGGTCTTTGCTCATTGAGTCTGTGCTGGCCCTGTCATGGTCAATCCAGTCAGTCCCCCCCCCCCCCCCCCCCCCCCCCCCCAATGCATCTCTTACCCAAAACCTTAAATCTGTGTCCCCCTGCCCCCTGTACCTTCAGCGAACAGCTTCACTGTCGACCTGATCTAAACCTGTCACCCTCTTGTTGGATTGGATTGGATTTGTTTATTGTCACATGTACCGAGGTACAGTGAAAAGTATTTTTCTGCGAGCAGTTCAACAGATCATTCAGCACATGGGAAGAAAAGGGAATTAAACAAAATTCAAGAAAATACATAGTAGGGCAACACAAGGTACACAATGTAACTACATAAGCATTGGCATCGGATGAAGCATACAGGGTGTAGTATTAATGAGGTCGGTCCATAAGAGGGTCCTTTAGGAGTCTGATAACAGTGGGGAAGAAGCTGTTTTTGAGTCTGTTCGTGCGTGTTCTCAGACTTCTGTATCTCCTGCCCGATGGAAGAAGTTGGAAGAGTGAGTAAGCCGGGTGGGAGGGATCTTTGATTCCGCTGCCCGCTTTCCCCAGGCAGCGGGAGGTGTAGATGGAATCAATGGATGGGAGGCAGGTTCGTGTGATGTACTGGGCGGTATTCACGACTCTCTGAAGTTTCTTGCGGTCCTGGGCCGAGCAGTTGCCATACCAGGCTGTGATGCAGCCAGATAGGATGCTTTCTATAGTGCATCTGTAAAAGTTGGTCAGGGTTAATGTGAGGAAGTATAGGCGCTGTTGTGCTTTCTTGGTGGTAGGTCGACGTGGGTGGACCAGGACAGATTGTTCGTAATGTGCACCCCTAGGAATTTTAAACTGTGAACCATCTCCACCTCGGCCCCGTTGATGCTGACAGGGGTGTGTACAGTACTTTGCTTCCTGAAGTCAATGACCAGCTCTTTAGTTTTGCTGGCATTGAGGGAGAGATTGTACGCCTCGATCAAATCTCCGCTCAACCTCCTTCACTCCAAGGAGATCAACCCCAGCTTCTCCAACCTCAACTTGGGAAGCACGGTGGCACAGTGGTTAGCACTGTTGCGGAGTCTGCACGTTACTGGGTTATGGGGATAGGATGGAGGTGTGGGCTTGGATAGGGTGCTCTTTCCAACGGCCGGTGCCGACTCGATGGGCCGAATGGCCTCCTTCAGCACTGTAAATTCTATGAAAACCCCTCACCCCAGGAACCATTCTGGTAAAGCAACTCCGCCCCCACTACTGCACCCTCTCGAGGACCCTCACATCCTTACTAAAATGTGGCGACGAGAACTGGACATGGTACTCTAGTTGTGGCCTAACTAGAGTTATGTGAAAGGTTCAGCCTAACTCCCTTGTACTTGCACTCAACATCTCCATCTATTAAAAGGCCACGATCCCATTTGCTTTGCTAACTGGTCATTCATTATCCCCAGTGATGGACATGAGCCCTTCGGCCCCTTATTTAATCTACATTGCTTCTCCCTATCCATTGTACCAACATGCATCACCCCCACTTCTCTATATACTGTCTGCGAACATATCTATGCCCTGTCACCAATCCATTAGTATCATCCTCACTGCTACACATCACCAGCAAACTTTGAAATTTTACTCCATATTCCTCTTTCTGAACCATCAAAACAGGGATCCCATTCGGATTTATTCCCTCTGAGTTAGTTGCTTGTGGTGAATGAAGTTCCCATCAGCCAGTAGACATAGGAGCAGAATTAGGCCATTTTGTGCCAGGTTTGTGTTGAGGTGGTGTTATAGGCCAAGAGCTGGAAGGTGTAGACAGAATAATCAACCTCTCGATCTAGAATGCCCCACAAGAGGAAGCACCTACTCCACGTCTACTTTATCCGTACCTTTTATCATCTTATATACCTCAATTTGATCTCCCCTCATTCTTTCAAACTCGAGAGAGTATCGGCCTAAACTGTTCAATCCGCGTGAATGGCCAATTGCCTCCAGGCCCATGGTGACGTGATTCCACCCTCCGAATTGGCCATTGAATAGTTGGTTGTTATTTTGGTTTTTGTCCAGCAGAGGGGGCTATCGGTACAGTTCCCACGACTGCGTGGGCCCTCTTGGCATTTACAAGCCAGTGTTGGCATTTACAGGCCTAGTCATAACCCAGAGGCCTAGACTAGTAGTCTGGAGACACCGGTTCAAATCCCACCACAGGCAATGATGGAATTTAACTTCAATTAATAAATGTGGAATTAAAAGCTCTGTCAGGAATGACCATAAGACGTAGGAGCTGAAGTCGGCCATTCAGCCCATCGAGTCTACTCCTCCATGAGATGACTGATCTGATGTGATGATCCGCAACTCCACTTTCCGCCTTATCCACTCGATTCCCTTACTGATTGAAAATCTATCTCTCGGCGTTGACCATAACAGCCCAGCCCCTACAGCTCTCTGCGGTAAAGAATTCCACAGATTCACTCCCCTCTGAGAGAAGAAATTCCTCCTAATCTCTGTCTTCAATGGACGCCCCCTTACTCTGAGATTCTGCCCTCTGGTCCTTGACTCTCCCACAAGAGGAAACAACCTCTCAGCATCGATCCTGTCAAATCCCCTGAGAATCCTCTATGTCTCAATAAGGTCGCCTCTCATTCTTCTAAACTCCATTGATTTCCCACACTTTCCCCCAACCTTCACTGAAATAGCGACTTCAAATAGACTCAACCTTATTGACCCACGGAGGACTGAGGAACATCAGAACATAGGAATTAGGAGTAGAAGTCGGCCATTCAGCCCCTCGAGGCTGCTCCGCCATTCAATCAGATCAGGGCTGATCTCTTCCTGGTCTCAAATCCACCTACTTGTTCCCCACATCCCTTTAACCGTTTTTTCATCAGAAATATATCTATCTCCGTATTGAAACCATTTAATGATTCAGACTCCATTGCACTGTGGGGCAGCGAGTTCCACAACTTCACCACCCTCTACGAGAAGTAGTTCCTCCTCATCTCAGTTCTCAATCTACCACCTCTCAACCTATATTTGTGATCTCTCGATCCAGATTGCCCCACAAGGGGAACATTTGGTCAACGTTTACTTTATCAATCCCTCTGAGTATTTTATACACCTCGATCAGATCCCGTCTCATCCTTCTACACTCCAGCGAGTATAAACCCAAATTGTTTAATCTCTCCTCATACGTCAATCTGTTCATCCCCGGAATCAATCTGGTGAGCCTCCTCTGAACTGCCGCCAATCCCACCACATCCTTCCTCAAATAAGGAGACCAAAACTGGACACAATACTCCAGATGTGGTCTCACTAACACCCTATACAATTGCAACAACACTTCTCTACTTTTATACTCCAGTGCCTTTTTAATTACACGCTGCACCTGCAGACCGACTTTCTGCGATTCATGAACAAAGACACCCAGATCCCTCTGCCCAGACCCATCTTGAATCTGCTTTCCATAGAGATAATATATAGACTTGCGGAACATTCTGGAATGGATCAAAAGATTCAGACAGGTGGTGGGGGTGGGGGAAACAAACTCGCAGGAAGACACATACTACAGTGGCAACGGTATCCAGACAGGACCTCACGTTAATCCATCAGACTCTCGTACCGGCCAGAGAGCTTCTCTCAAATGTTTCATAGAATCGCTACAATGCAGAAGCAGTCCATTCGGCCCATCGAGTCTGTACCGACCTTCCAAAAGAGTACTTTACCTCGGCCCACTCCCTCACCCTATCCCAGTAATCGAACCAACCTTTTGGACACTAAGGAGCAATTTAGCACGGCCAATCCACCTAACCTGCACGTCTTTGGACTGTGGGAGGAAACCGGAGCACCCGGAGACACGGGGAGGATGTGCAGACTCCACGCAGACAGTGACCCAAGCCGAGAATCGAACCCGGGTCCCTGAAGCTATGAGTCAACAGTGCTAACCACTGTGCTGCCCCTTTTGTAGAATGATTTCTATTTTCAAATTCCTTTGCGAGCCAGCCCTGCTGCTGGTGAGGTTAAAGAGTTGTGCAGTAATGTTTCTAAACTCTACCGCTGCCTTTGATCTCAGTGAAGGATGGCTTTTACTGAATACAGGATTAAGAGAGATTTTCTTTTTTAAAAGGCAGCTGGTTCCTCTTTCCCATGGATGACTGGACGCGAATCGAATCTTTGCCACCTGCTTTGCAAAGACTGGGGAACCATCCGGGGAAATGTGATTTGGAGCAAGGCGCTTTGAATAACCACGATTTCCCCCACCCACCCCCTCAACTGTTTCAAACACCTAACCCTGAATGCACAGGGCTGGAATAATACTTTCAAAACTCATCTCGTAACTCACAAATCTAATTGCTTCTCTAACTCACGTTAACTTTGACACTGATTGATAATGGCCGTTCCACCTTCTCCAATGCAATTATCGTCATTCCCTAGCAACTAACTTCTTCCGCCTCCTTCCTAAGAGTTTGAGATTAAGCCAAAACGTTTGTAATGTTTGACCTCCAGTCTCATATTCGTGCCACCGTGAAGACCTCCCATTTGTCTCTCCAGAGCATTGCCCCACTCTGCCCTCTCTCTGCTGACGGAACCCTGGTCCATGCCCTCGTTACCTCCAGACCCGATTATCCCAACGCACTCCTGGCTGCTCTCCAACATTCTCCCCTCTGTAAACTTCAGCTTGCCCAAAACTCTGCTGCCAGGGTCCGAGCTCCAGTTCCCTCTCACCCCCTTGTGCCCCCTGACCTACGCTGGCTCCCGATCACAGGGGGAGGAAAGAGCAACGGGGAAAAAAGAGGGAATCCGAAGTAGTCGCTCGGTAGTACTGAACTTGAGTATTGCTGAAAAACAAACATCCCGTCGAAGTTTTTCATCTTGCACTCATCAGGACATTTGCAAAAATGTCACATTTCAGAGGGAGCAATTTATAATGCGTGAGAAAATTCGTGGACAGGTGATGGACGAACCACAATGTATACCAAAATCATGAACTTGGCCGCCTTATGCCCCCCACCCCTCTCAGTTATTGTGACACCTTTTGCTTACCAAACAATCTTTGGGCTTCTGTCGAGATGAGGTGGAGTTTGGGTGTTGGGTGAGAGCACCTGGGTCGAGACTTATATAGACATACATAGATAGAAGATAGGAGCAGGAGGAGGCCTTTTGGACCTTTGAGCCTGCTGCTCCATTTATCACGATTATGGTTGATCATCCAACTCAATAGCCTAATTCTGCTTTGTCCTTATAAAAAGATAAAAAGATATATATATATATATTCATCAGCTGAGGGGTACAAGGTGCGTAGATGCGAGCAGGCAGCGCCAACATTCCCGCATCCCAAACTATCTCCGGGCCGCTGGAGAGCAGAGATATAAATTTAAAGCCAGGGAAAGCATATCATTCACCCCCCTCACAGCCAACGGCAAGCACCTGATGACTTTCTCTGCTAACTTAGGGAGCTGGATTCCAGCCACTCTGCTCAATAAACAATAATGTGACCTATCTCTGGCTTTGCAAAGGAAGATAATTAGCTCAAAGGTCGGTAATCTCTTCTGATAGGGGACGACAGATTTGGGAGCTACCAGAATCCTTGATGGTAACTGGTGTCAAGGTCGAGACTTATATAGACATACATAGATAGAAGATAGGAGCAGGAGGCGGCCTTTTGGACCTTTGAGCCTGCTGCTCCATTTATCACGATTATGGTTGATCATCCAACTCAATAGCCTAATTCTGCTTTCTCCTTATAAAAAGATAAAAAGATATATATATATATATTCATCAGCTGGACTACTTTGTAAAAATTTGCTTTTGTGCTTTGCCAAAATGGAAAATTGGTGAGCTGACAATAATAATTATCTTTATTATTGTGACAAGTAGGCTTACATTAACGCTGTAATGAAGTTACAGTGAAAATCCCCTCGTCGCCACATTCCGGCGCCTGTTCGGGTACACAGAGGGAGAATTAAGAATGTCCAATTCACCTAACAGCCCATCATTCGGGACTTGTGAGAGGAAACCGGAGCACCCGGAGGAAACCCACGCAGACACGGGGAGAACGTGCAGACTCCACACCGACAGTGACCCAAGCCGAGAATCGAACCCGGGATCCTGGAGCTGTGAACAGTCATAAGAACATAAGAACATAAGAAATAGGAGCAGGAGTAGGCCATCTGGCCCCTCGAGCCTGCTCCGCCATTCAATGAGATCATGGCTGATCTTTTGTGGACTCAGCTCCACTTTCCGGCCCGAACACCATAACCCTTAATCCCTTTATTCTTCAAAAAACTATCTATCTTTACCTTAAAAACATGTAATGAAGGAGCCTCAACTGCTTCACTGGGCAAGGAATTCCATAGATTCACAACCCTTTGGGTGAAGAAGTTCCTCCTAAACTCAGTTCTAAATCTACTTCCCCTTATTTTGAGGCTATGCCCCCTAGTTCTGCTGTCACCCGCCAGTGGAAACAACCTGCCCGCATCTATCCTATCTATTCCCTTCATAATTTTAAATGTTTCTATAAGATCCCCCCTCATCCTTCTAAATTCCAACGAGTACAGTCCCAGTCTACTCAACCTCTCCTCATAATCCAACCCCTTCAGCTCTGGGATTAACCTAGTGAATCTCCTCTGCACACCCTCCAGCGCCAGTACGTCCTTTCTCAAACTGTTTTTGACAAAGGATGGTTATGCTGAAAGTGTATAAAACGTTGGTTAGGCCACAGCTGGGGTATTGTGCGCAGTTCTGGAATCCACATTACAGGATGGATGTGATAGCACTGGAAAGGGTGCAGAGGAGATTCACCAGCATGTTGCCTGGGCTGGAGCGTTTCAGCTATGAAGAGAAATTGGATAGACTGCGGTTGTTTTCCTTGGAGCAAAAAAGGTTGAGGGGGGACCTGATTGAGGTGGACAACATTATGAGGGGCATGGGTAGAATAGACAGGGAGAAACTTTTCCCCTCGATGGAGGGGTCAATGATTTAAGGTAAGGGGCAGGAGGTTTAGAGGGGATTTGAGGGAAAACCTTTTCACCCAGAGGGTGGTGGGAGTGTGGAACCCGCTGCCTGAAAGGGTGGTGGAGACAGAGACCCTCATAACATTTAAGAAGTATTTAGATGTCGACTGGTGATGCCAATGGAACTAAAGGCTATGGGCCAAGTGCTGGTAAATGGGATTAGAATTGTTGGTTGTATTTGACGGTCGGTGGAGTTGTGGATAGTGCTGAAGGATGTTATAGGATACAGAGGGACATAGATAAGCTGCAGAGCTGGGCTGAGAGGTGGCAGATGGAGTTCAATGCGGAAAAGTGTGAGGTGGTTCACTTTGGAAGGAGTAACAGGAATGCAGAGTACTGGGCTAATGGCAAGATTCTTGGTAGTGTAGATGAACAGAGAGATCTCGGCATCCAGGTACATAAATCCCTGAAAGTTGCCACCCAAGTTAATAGGGCTGTTAAGTTGTTTGGGGGGGGGGGGGGGGGGGGGGAATGTGATACATGTGATGTTACAGTATGGGGGGAATTGTGGGTATTATGGGGCTGTTAGTTGCATATTACTGCTTTTTGCTATACTTGTTATATTTTCTGTAAAAAATTCCAATAAAAATTATTTTTTTTTAAAAATAGGGCTGTTAAGAAGGCATATGGTGTGCTAGCCTTTATAAGCAGGGGGATTGAGTTTCGGAACCACAAGGTCATGCTGCAGCTGTACATAACTCTGGTGCGGCCGCACCTGGAGTACTGCGTGCAGTTCTGGTCACCACATTATAGGAAGGATGTGGAAGCTTTGGAAAGGGTTCAGAGGAGATTTACTAGGATGTTGCCTGGTATGGAGGGAAGGTCTTACGAGGAAAGGCTCAGGGAATTGAGGTTGTTTTCGTTAGAGAGGAGAAGGCTGAGAGGTGACTTAACAGAGACATATAAGATAGTCAGAGGGTTAGATAGGGTGGACAGTGAGAGTCTTTTTCCTCGGATGGTGATGACCAACACGAGGGGACATAGCTTTAAATTGAGGGGTGATAGGTATAGGACAGATGTCAGAGGTAGGTTCTTTACTCAGAGAGTAGTAGGGGTGTGGAACGCCCTGCCTGCAACAGTAGTAGACTCGCCAACTTTAAGGGCATTTAAGTGGTCACTGGATAGACATATGGATGAAAATGGAATAGTGTAGGTCAGATAGGCTTCAGATGGTTTCACAGGTCGGCGCAACATCGAGGGCCGAAGGGCCCGTGCTGCGCTATAATGTTCTATGTTCTATGACTGGCGCAGACGCAATGGGCCTTTTCTGGGCTGTAAACCTTAACGGCTATGAAGAGATACTGTTCAACTCAAAACCAGTGATTGTCACTCCAATTAACCAGCTACATTTCAGCCATGGGAATGGACATCTTTGTCCAATATTGAGAAGCCATGTCACGTGGCTGCATTGACCTATCATCCAGTGGAGCTTGACTCCGCAACTTCCTGTTTGACCCCCAAAGAGAACACGGCATGTGCCGTCTGATCGCAACAGGGCGGAGCAGCAGAAAGAACTCTGACCCCCATCAAAGCTGACAACTGCTAGACCTCAGGAACCCCTGTCTCCAGACGGAAGCTCTCTGCATGACTTGTTGTGGGACTCTCGCTCCGGGAAGATGGATCACTACAATCGGTCAACCTCCCCATCAGACGGAACATTTCTGTTGATTTCCAATTCTGGGCACATGTAAAACCCCGACGTGTATTTTCTTGTGGTCAGGCCTTTCTTTCTTACCCCCATTCATTGTGTCAGTGCGTGTATGTCTGTGTGAGTGTGTGTGTGTAAAAATAAACCAATCCTTTTTAATTCAACCTACCTCGAGTTTGTTTTGCAAATTATGAATAGATGTCTGTGCGGAGTCTGCACGTCCTCCCCGTGTGTGCGTGGGTTTCCTCCGGGTGCTCCGGTTTCCTCCCACAGTCCAAAGATGTGCGGGTTAGGTGGATTGGCCATGCTAAATTGCCCGTAGTGTCCTAAAAAAAGTAAGGTTAAGGGGGGGGGGGGGTTGTTGGGTTACGGGTATAGGGTGGATTTGTGGGTTTGAGTAGGGTGATCATTGCTCGGCACAACATTGAGGGCCGAAGGGCCTGTTCTGTGCTGTACTGTTCTATGTTCTATGTTCTATATTGGAACATTCACAAATTGAAGGGTGGGGAAAATTGGTCACCGTTTATAAAGGAATTCAGAGTAAAAAAATATTCTGTTACCAAACAGGCAAATTGGGCATTTTAATTAATACTCTTCCTGTCTGTGAAGCTAATGCAATGCCTCAGAACATCTCACTTTGTGACTATTGGATTATCCTCGACCAATCAGGAGTTAATAAAGAGTGCTGATTTGGAGAAATATTAAATACCTCCCCTTAATGTTTTAAAAACTATTTTTCCTTTAACTTTTTTGCAGTCAGAATGTAATAATAATAATATCCTTTATTAGTGTCGCAAGTAGTCTTGCATTAACACTGTGAAAAGCCCCTAGTCGCCCCATTCCGGCGCCTGTTCGGGTCACAGAGGGAGAATTCAGAATGTCCAATCTGCCTAACAGGCACGTCTTTCGGGACTTGTGGGAGGAAACCGGAGCACCCAGAGGAAACCCACGCAGACAACGGGCAGATTCCAGTCGGGAATCGAACCTGGGACCCTGGCGCTGCGAAGCAACAGAGCTAACCACTGTTATACTGTGCTAGGTAATATTTCCACTTCACCAGTCAAAATTCTCTCTTTAACTTCATGACCGCAAGAATCTCTGTTACACGGCTAGTGTTTTGCTCCACCTCCTTCCTTCACAACTCACCCACACATTTTTCACACTCCAGCTCAGGTTGCCTGGCTCCCAGTAGGACAAGGGAGCGGAGACTGTGTGTCGTGGTACAATGTGCCACCTAGTGGAAACACAGAGGACTGCGCTGAATCTGAACGGACATGAGTTGACAGAGGCAACGCGATCAGTCAGGCCAGGTCCTGCTTGTTTGACCTCCATATCTGGGGGTTGATGTGTCAGAGAATTGGGACTTGCCCGAAACACCAAGCCAAAGGCCACCACCATTTGAGTATCAAACATTTCCAATCCAACTCCTCCCACTGAGAGTCAAGGCGACATGTTAGAAACTGTCCCTCAGTTCTATATCGTGCAAGTGAAATAAAATTGTTTTTTTTTTAAATGTTTTTATTAAACTTTTGCCATTTTATACAAAAATTATAAACCGTATGTAAACTAAAAAAAAACAATAACATAATCCATGCAACCCCTCTCTCAAAACAGTCCCCCCTTTTGCTCCCCCCCCCCCCCTCCCCCAACAGCAAACAGTGTCTAATTCCTTGAAATTCAATATAAACGGTCGTTGGTTTAGCTCACTGGGCTAAATCACTGGCTTTTAAAGCAGGCCAGCAGCACGGTTCGATTCCCGTACCAGCCTCCCCGAACAGGCGCCGGAATGTGGCGACTAGGGGCTTTTCACAGTAACTTCATTCAAGCCTACTCGTGACAATAAGCGATTTTCATTTCATTTTTCATCTCCGGGAGAACCCTTCAATTGAGCCCGTCACGGTGTATTTGACCTTCTCGAGATGCACAAACTTCATTAAGTCCCCCCGCCACGGCGAGGCACTGGGTCGCGTCGCCAACCTCCAACTCGACAGGATTCGTCTGCCAGCAACCAGCGGGGCGAAGGTCAGGGCATCTGCCCCGGCACCCCTCCGCAGCTCCGGCAAGTCCCAAACGCCAAAAATAGCCGCTAAAGGATAGGATCGTCGACGTAGCAGCCCCGCAAACCACGCTCATATGTTTTGGTCCTGTCCAAAACTGGAGGATTACTGGAAGGAGATGTTTAGGGTAATCTCTAAAGTGGTGCACGTGAAACTGGACCCGGGCCCCCCGGGAGGCCATATTCGGAGTGTCGGACCAGCCGGGGTTGGAAACGGGCGCGGAGGTGGATGCTGTAGCCTTCGCCTCGTTGATCACCCGAAGGCGGATCCTGTTAGGGTGGATATCAACCTCTCCACCCTGTGCCCTGGCATGGCAGGGGGACCTGCTGGAATTCTTAACGCTTGAAAAGGTCAAATTTGAACTGAGGGGAAGGATGGAGGGGTTCTACAATTCATGGGCATTATTTATTATGCACTTTTGAGAATTGGACCACATCGAACATTCGGGGGGTTGGGGGCTGGGGGGGGGGGGGGGGGGGGGGGGGGGCTGTATGTGTTAATGGTGACTATGGGTGATTCCTGATTCCTTTTTGTCATTTGTTTATGTTAACATGCGGGCTAATGTCTGGGATTTGGTGGGAGGATGGGATCGTTATTATTGATATGGGGATTGACATTTCATTCATTACTGATGTTGGGTGTAAATTTGGGAGAAAATTTGAAAAAGGTGTAGAATAAAAAATATTTTTAAAAAGATGTCGCCTCACATTAGATGCTGATTTCCAGCCCTTTACAAATCCCGTTGAGTCTTCCCCAACTACCTCCAAGAGACAGAGTTCCAATCTCAAGGCCAGGATCTTGGCCGAAAAGTTGGCGTCTACTTTGAGCAATGAAATTGGGCGATGCGACCCGCATTTCGTGGGATCCTCATCGTTCTCCAGGAAAAGGGAGATGGATCCCTGTCCAAAGGAAGGAGCCTCCTGCCGGAGAATCGTTAAAACATCCCCATGAATGGCGGAACCAGCTGATCGGCAAACTTCTTGTAGAATTCCACCGGGAATCTATCTGGCCCCGGTGCCCTCCCTGTCTGCTCAAGACCCAGCGTTGCTTCCAGCCCTTCCCAAAATTCCTCCCCTCTTTGGGTAACTCCAGGCCCTTTAAAAACCCTGCCATTCCCAACTCATCCTCTGGTGGCTCCAACCCATAAAGCCTCTCATATAAGGCTCAAAATGCCCCATTCACCTTGTCTGGGGCGGAAACCAGCCTATCCTCCGAATACCAAGCCTGAATAATCTCCCAAGCCGCCTTAGCTGGTGAGCCAAGAGACATTGGCCTTCCCCCCCCCCCCCCCCACCACCCCAAACACCTCAGCCAGCGAACCACCCTAATCTACACCAAATTTAACCTCGCATTGAAGAGGTACATCGCTCAATCCAACTTGACATCTAACTAGCCACTAAACGGAAAGTCAATCAGAGTTGTTCTCTCTCTGCCCCTAAAGATGCCACAGCAAGTATTGAGAACATCATCAATGTGGTCTTCAAAGGACATGAACAAGTGACACAAGAGCATCCCGAGAGGCAGACATGCCAAGTACAGAAGCCAGGATAATCTCATATCAGCGGAGGTACCACCTGAATGCTCAACGCAAGACTGTGGAACCCTGCCCCCTGCTCAAAGCTGGGCACACGTTTCAAAGACAATCTCAGGGTGGCACAGCGGTTGGCACTGTTACATCACGGCACCAGGGACCCAGGTTCAATTGCAACCATAGGTCACTGTCTGAGTGGAGTTTTCACATTCTCCCCGTGTCTTTGTGGGTTTCCTCCGGGCGCTCTGGTTTCCTCCCAGTCCAAAGATGTGCAGGTTAGGTGCAGGATTGGCCATGCTAAATTGCTCCTTAGTGTCCAAAGATGTGTAGGTCAGGTGGGAGTAGGTGAGGCGGACGGGGGGAGTGGGCCTAGATAGTGTGCTCTTTCAGAGGGTGGGTACAGATTCAATGAGCCGAATGGCCTCCTTCTGCACTTTAGCGATTTTATAGATTAACACCAACATAGGGGAAGCAGATTTCCAAGGCCAACCAAAATGGGACTACACCTTCAAAAATGTAAATGGCTTCCGCTGAACAAGAGCAGCCACTGAGAGAGAATGGCAAGACATAGAGAGAGCGAAACGGTTAGAGAGAGGGTTGTTGATTCAGCCGATAGTCCGCCACATTGACTGACGTCCTCACTGTGGGAGTCTGTACGGTTAACATGAATTTCAGAACAGCAAACACGGATCTCTCACTTATCGAAGGGAAGATAGACTGGCATTGGAGGCAGTTCACTCGATAGGGAGGGATTTTATGAGATGTTGAGTAGGTCGGGGCCTGTTCTCATTGGAGTTTAGACGAATGAGAGGCGACCTTATTGAGACATTGAGGATTCCTAGGGGGTTTGACAGGGTCGATGCTGAGAGGTTGTTTCCCCTTGTGGGAGAGTCTAGGACCAGAGGGCAGAATCTCAGAGTGACGGGTCACCCATTTGAGACAGAGATGAGAAGGAATTTCTTCTCTCAGAGGTGAGTGAATCTGTGGAATTCTTTACCGTAGAGAGTTGTAGAGGCTGAATCTTTCAGAGACATTAAATCAGTAATGGAATCGAGGGTTAATTAGCCTAACCTCGGTTGTTGGCAAAATTCTAGAATCCATCGTTAAGGATGAGATTTCTAAATTCTTGGAAGTGCAGGGTCGGATTAGGACAAGTCAGCATGGATTTAGTAAGGGGAGGTCGTGCCTGACAAACCTGTTAGAGTTCTTTGAAGAGATAACAAATAGGTTAGACCAAGGAGAGCCAATGGATGTTATCTATCTTGACTTCCAAAAGGCCTTTGACAAGGTGCCTCATGGGACACTGCTGAGTAAAATAAGGGCCCATGGTATTCGAGGCAAGGTACTAACATGGATTGACGATTGGCTGTCAGACAGAAGGCAGAGAGTTGGGATAAAAGGTTCTTTTTCGGAATGGCAACCGGTGACAAGTGGTGTCCCGCAGGGTTCAGTGTTGGGGCCACAGCTGTTCTCTTTATGTATTAACGATCTAGATGACGGGACTGGGGGCATTCTGGCCAAGTTTGCCGATGATACAAAGATAGGTGGAGGGGCAGGTAGTATTGAGGAGGTGGGGAGGCTGCAGAAAGATTTAGACAGTTTAGGAGAATGGTCCAAGAAGTGGCTGATGAATTTCAACGTGGGCAAGTGCGAGGTCTTGCACTTTGGAAAAAAGAATAGAGGCATGGACTATTTTCTAAACGGTGACAAAATTCATAATGCTAAAGTGCAAAGGGACTTGGGAGTCCTAGTCCAGGATTCTCTAAAGGTAAACTTGCAGGTTGAGTCCGTAATTAAGAAAGCAAATGTAATGTTGTCATTTATCTCAAGAGGCTTGGAATATAAAAGCAGGGATGTACTTCTGAGGCTTTATAAAGCACTAGTTAGGCCCCATTTAGAATACTGTGAGCAATTTTGGGCCCCACACCTCAGGAAGGACATACTGGCACTGGAGCGGGTCCAGCGGAGATTCACACGGATGATCCCGGGAATGGTAGGCCTAACATACGATGAACGTCTGAGGATCGTGGGATTATATTCATTGGAGTTTAGGAGGTTGAGGGGAGATCTAATAGAAACTTACAAGATAATGAATGGCTTGGATAGGATGGACGTAGGGAAGTTGTTTCCATTAGCAGGGGAGACTAGGACGCGGGGGCACAGCCTTAGAATAAAAGGGAGTCACTTTAGAACAGAGATGAGGAGAAATTTCTTCAGCCAGAGAGTGGTAGGTCTGTGGAATTCATTGCCACAGAGGGCGGTGGAGGCCGGGACATTGAGTGTCTTTAAGACAGAAATTGATAAATTCTTGATTTCTCGAAGAATTAAGGGCTATGGGGAGAGAGCGGGTAAATAGAGTTGAAATCAACCATGATTGAATGGTGGAGTGGACTCGATGGGCCGAATGGCCTTACTTCCGCTCCTATGTCTTATGGTCTTATGGTTATAGAGATAAGGCGGGAAAGTGCAGACATCAGATCAGACATAATCTGACTGAATGGCGGAGCACTCGATAGGCCTACTTCTGCTCCTATGTCTTATGGTCATTGATTTGTGCAGTTGCTTTACCTGTACATGACAGACAGGGGGAGCCTCTGAGCAATACATGGCATTTATTGAACATTTTAAAGAGACAGTCCTCATTTAAGAGCAAAAGAATTTCCTCAAATTGGCGAACATTTCGGAATGTGCAGAGTTGCTAGTGCAACTCCAGACTGAGAAGTGTGGATATTTTCAGGTTCATCGCTCCACAGAAAGGGGTTAAAGAAGAGGCTTAAATGCCCATGGCCAAGACTAATAGAAGGAGTCCGCTTCCCTTGACTCACACTAAAATATGTTGATCGTCTTTGCTACCATCTCCTTGGGCATGGTGACACAGTGGTTAGCACTGCTGCCTCACAGCGCCAGGGACCCGGGTTCAATTCCGGCCTCGGGTGGCTGTGTGGGGTTTGCACGTTCTCCCCGTGTCTGCGTGTGTTTCCTCCGGGTGCTCCGGTTTCCTCCCACAGTCCAAAGATGTGCAGGTTAGATGGATTGGCCATGATCAATTGCCACTTAGTGCCCAGGGATGTGTGGTTAGGTGGGGTTACGGTGAATGGGCATGAGTACTGTGCTCTTTCAAAGGACTAGTGCAGACTCGATGAACCGAAAGGCCTCCTTCTGCACTGTAGGGATTCTGGGAGAGATTTCTCCTCAATTCCTCATTCAATTTATTTCTGACCTGCCTGACATTCGGGCCTCTGGTCTCCTGACAAGCGTAAACATCTTCTCTATGTCTATGTACCCTTTCCTAATCTGAAGGATTTACGGTCACCCTTCCTTTTTCTAAGGAAATTGGAGGGGCAGCATGGTAGCATTGTGGATAAATTTGATGGGGGGGGGGGGGGATGTGAAACAATTGGAGGTAAATATGGATCAGATAGGCTGCTAACTTCAAAATGGGAATCACGGCATGAGGAGACATTGTGTTCGCTGATGAGTCAGAATTCTACAGCACAGAAAGGGGCCCTTTGGCCCATTGTGTCTGCGCTAGCCATCAAGCCTAACCAGCGTTTTATACAGCTCCATCATAACCTCCCTGCTCTTATATTCTATACCTCGGCTAATAGAGGCAAGTATCCCATCAGCCTCCTTAACCACCCTGCCCTGCTGCCTTCAGGGATCTGTGGACAATCTTTGATTGAAGGATAAATATTGGCCAGGACGCCAAGCGCAAACCCCTCCCTGTTCTTCAAAATAGTTGTCAAGGAACCTTTCGCACATCCTCGAAGGCAGAAGGGTCCTAGTGTTAAAATCTCATGGGGTCGGCCCAGCGGTTAGCACTACTGCCTAGTGCTGAGGACCCGGGTTCGATCCCGGGTCACTATCCGTGTGGAGTTTGCACATTCTCCCTGCACCTGCGTGGGTCTCACCCCTACGACCCAAAGATGCGCAGGGTGGGTAGATTGGCCACAGTAAATTGTCCCGGAATTTGTTCGGTTCGTGACCCTTCCGGCAATGGGTATTTTCTCTCTACTCAATCCTGAACACTCCTGATTTTGAACGCCGTCACCAGCTTCCCTTCTCCACGGTTCAGCTTCTATCCAGTAACTGAAGTCGCTCATCCCTGGAAACACATTTTCCTCACCTTCTCTGACATCTTCACATCCTTCCTGAAGTGTGGTGCCCAGTCGGACGCAGTGTTTAATAAACATTCACAACCCTCCTTTTGAACTCAAACTCCAATTATCAGGCCCTGGAGCTCTTATGTCTTTTTAGCCACTTTTTTCCATCGGCCCAACGAAAGCAGCATTACACCCCTAAACTCGTAAACTAGACAGCGATAGCTCTCCTTCATCGGACACTATAATCTAACAATCCCTTCTCAAAATTAGTGTTAGATCAAGAGGTGTCAGCTCCCCCTTCCTGTGTTCAAACCACAGAAATTCACCATTGAAGGTCAAACGATAAGAAAGGTGATTAACTTGAAATAGTTCCCTGGATGTTAGACTTTGTTGCGTGTTCAAGAAATCACCGAGTCAGTTATGATGAAACCCCAGCTCCAGACCGAAAGTCTCTTGGGAGTTCCTTTAGCAGAGAGTGATATATATCATGTTGATAAGCCGTTTATTGCTCATTCTCTAAAGATAAAGCTCAGAGACCACTTAAAATAATTGAATACATTACAACTCCTCTGCCAAGTGCATAATTGAATACAACTCTACCACTGCAACTTTGACAGTACATTTTCTTCCCTGTAGAGTTTGGACACACTGCAGTTGGAATGGTTTATGCATGAAACGAATTACCACAAACCTCAACGTATTGCCAGTTCATAGATGCTGGTAGTTCTTTTTGGGGTTTGGAGTTTCTGCTGTAAGCAATTGCTTGACGATGAGGTTCAATTGAATTATCTTACCTGATTTTCCCCACTCTCCTGGTCTCCCTCTCTCAAGCAGATTGGAATCTTAGAATACCTCCAGTGCAAGAGGCGGCCATTCGGCCCATCGAGTCTGTACAGACTTCCTGAAAGAGTACCCGACCTAGACCCACTTCCCCACCCAACCGTTGGACACTAAACGACAATTTATCATGGCCAATTCACCCAACCTGCCCATCTTTGGACACTGAGGGACAATTTAGCATGGCCAATTCACCCAACCTGCCCATCTTTGGATACTGAGGGGCAATTTAGCATGGCCAATTCACCAATACCCTTGAGGCCTTCCATGGCCGCGACACTGCAGGGCTTGGGGTGCTTTATTGACCCCTTTAATTGCACTCTAATTTGATGTATTTAAGTTTCCGTTGATCTTTGTTACGTTCTGGCAGTGCCATCTTTTTGCTTTACCCCTAAATTTGTTTCACTTATATTTGGTTGACCTCAAAAGAGCATCCAATCCACCTAACCTGCACATCTTTGGACTGTGGGAGAAAACCGGAGCACCCGGAGGAAACCCACGCAGACACGGGGAGAACGTGCAGACTCCGCACAGGCAGTGACCCAAGCCGGGAATCGAACCTGGGACCTTGGAGCTGTGAAACAATTGTGCTAACCACTATGCTGCCGTGCTGCACAGTGTGTGGTAATGGCAGAACGAGAGTAAGCAGTGTGTCAAAGGGCAAACCGGAACAGGGAGCTGATGGCCCAAGTGGGGACGGCGGTAAGGGGGAAACAAGATGGAAAGTGGATGAAAAGGGGAATGTAATATGAATCAATGGAAGAAATGAAAAACAAATTGATAGGTGGGCGAATGTGGAGGAGAGAGTTCACAACCTGAAGTTGCTGAACTCAATGTTAAGCCCGGAAGGCTGTAATGTTCCAAACCCCCTCCGGTTTGCACTAGGCAGTGGAACATTGCAGTAGGCCAAGGACGGACATAGAGATGTGAAAGGAGGACGGCGAGTTGAAATGGCAGCGACAGCAAGATCTGGGTACTGCTTGCAGACGGATATGCCATGTGGAGAGCTATAACCGAGATAGCTGTGGGAGTCGGAGCCTTTTGTAATTGATACGAGTGGACAGTCTAGCTCCAGAAATGGGGATAGAAAAGGTGAAGGGAGGGAGGTGTCGGAGATGGGCCACGTGAAGGTGATAAGAGGGGTGGAAACTGGAGGTGAAATTGATTTTTATTCCAAGTCCAGACAGGGACATGAAATGGAACTGAAACAGCTGTCAATGTACCAATAAGAGTTGTGGATGGGGCTGGAGTATAACTGGAACAGAGAATGTTCCACATACCCCACTGACAGGCAAAATGGGGACCCACGTGGGTATCCAAAGCAAAGCCCTTTGCTTGGAGGAAGTGAGATACGGTAATGGAGAAATTGTTGAGTGGGAAGACAGGTTCAGGCAGACGGAGGAGAGCGGTGGATGGGGACTGTTCAGGCCTCTGCTCCGAGGAAGAAGCAGGGAGCCATCAGACCATCCTGGTGGGGAATAGAGGGAACTTGAAATAGGAATGCAGATTGCAAGAATTCACAAAACAACAACGAGCACAACGCACAAGCACTTTCCAAGCAGAAACCTGCCCCATGTTCTACAGCCTGTTCACACTGGTACAGAAGTTTCGATGGCCAGTATCAGTGTAGAAAATGAAGATGCCACTTGGGTTCTCAAAATGAGAAAGATTAAGTAGCCTTGTGTGTCCTGCCCATAGCACCAAGTGCCTGTCCGATTTCGTCTTGAAAATCATTCATCGTCTCTCTCGCCCTCCTGGGCCACCAACGTCGGTCGCTGCAGAAGGTTCTTCCTCGTGCCCCGAACTTTAAATCTGGATCATTATCACCACCAGTTAAAAGGAACACCTTTTCTTAAGTCGACCTCCTCTAACCCAGTCACATTATTGGCCATTTATCACCCTAACTGAAGTACACCTATCCCTGGTTAAAATGCACGTCCACTAGCTTTTTGATGTTAAATTCCACCTGCCCATTCTGTAGGCCTAAGCTGTGCTACAGATAGGAGGGAAATTAACCGTGCTGTCCCGGATCAGTGTAAAATTTCTCCAGTTTCAAAATGTCACTGCTGTCAGATTTGGGAGTTGACTGATGCTTCAAGGCTATGCTGCTCAAATGCTTTCCTCATGTCTTTCCAGTAATCCATTTTGGAAGGTCTAATACAGGTGGGAAATACACAGTAAATGACAGAACAGTATTGACAGGCAGAGGGATCTGGGTGTACGCACACAGGTCACTGAAAGTGGCAATGCAGGTGGAGAAGGTAGTCAAGGGGACATACTTCATCACTTGGCACTCAGATACACTACAACGGCTCACCACCACCTTTGCAAGGGGCAATTAGGGATGGGCAACAAATAGAACATAGAACAGTACAGCACAGAACAGGCCCTTCGGCCCTCAATGTTGTGCCGAACAATGATCACCCTACTCAAACCCACGTATCCACCCTATACCCGTAACCCAACAACCCCCCCCCCATAACCTTACTTTTTAGGACACTAAGGGCAATTTATCACGGCCAATCCACCTAACCCGCACATCTTTGGACTGTGGGAGGAAACCGGAGCACCCGGAGGAAACCCACGCACACAGGGGGGAGGACGTGCAGACTCCACACAGACAGTGACCCAGCCGGGAATCGAACCTGGGACCCTGGAGCTGTGAAGCATTTATGCTAACCACCATGCTACCGTGTTGCCCACAAATGGTGGCGTAGTCAGTGAAGCCCACATCCTGAGGAAATTATACATACCAAACATCATAAGCATGGCCTGGATCTATACTTTCATAAACTGGCACCTATGTTGTAACTTGTTAAAATAGAGCATGGGATCGGCATTAGATTATGGAGAATACAATCCCCAAAAGCAGTTTGCTTTGGGCTCATTTGAAGGTCGCCAAGTCGCTGTGCCACCACCTGGCACTCCCCCCCCCCCCCCCCCCCCCCCCCTCCACTGCAATCTTCAAACTCAGCATTCTGCCTTAAGACACAATTCAAATTGATAAATCTGAACCACGGGGAGGTGGCCAAAATACCCAACATGTTCCACCAGAGCAGGTCAATACATTTACAATCCTCAACACAACTCCTGTGACAACACAATGTGCAGCGGCAGACATGTACATCTCCAGAGGAGAGGCACCCGGGGGGGGGTACAGCTCATTCATCGGCTGGACACCAAAATCAAACGGCAATAATTAATGATTAGATGGAGCCAAGTTTGGAGTTGCAAAAAGCTAGATCATAGAGAGTCAAGCCAGAATGATTCCTGAGAGATCTGAAGTTCATGGGCGTTGATATTTATTCTCCTTTTAAGGTACAGACTACTTACCATACTGGCAAAGATGAAAGTCAGGGAACAATTATTCACCTGGGAGAAATAGGTAGAACAGCAAAGAACCTCTCAAGAATTTTAAGCTTTACTATAAAACACAGATGGATTTATTGCTTTATCATAAAATATACAGTGCAGGAAGCCATTCGGCCCATCGAGTCTGCACCGGCTCTTGGAAAGAGCACCCTACCCAAGGTCAACTCCGCCACCTTATCCCCATAACCCAGTAACCCCACCCAACACTAAGGGCAATTTTGGACACTAAGGGCAATTCATCATGGCCAATCCACCTAACCTGCACACTTTTGGACTGTGGGAGGAAACCGGAGCACCCAGAGGAAACCCACGCACACACGGGGAGGATGTGCAGACTCCACACATGGAGTGGCCCAAGCCGGAATCGAACCTGGGACCCTGGAGCTGTGAAGCAATTATGCTATCCACAATGCTACTTTACTCAAGTAACTGATGAAATGAAGCATATGCTTCGAAATGTATCACGGCATTAAACCCCAAATACAAAGTTAAACCCCCAAACCGTCATTTACTTTAGTGCTTTATTGCAATTCAACCGCCATCAAGTATTGAAGAGATTATATAAAATTACTTGGGATTATCTTTCTGCTTCCAAACCTTCCCTCACTTTAAATGTTCGAAAGGACACACGGTGAAGACATGATTTTTAAAAAATGGTTTTATGAATTGTTTTATTGTATAAAACACACTTGCGTAACCTAATTGTTGACAAACCGCTGTATGTTCTAGTTATATTGTCACACAGCTACAAGTCCAAACCGTAGGACATACAAACAGGTCTTTCAGATTATAGTGAACACTAAAGTCATCTCCTAAAACTCTTCCCATTTTATTTTAACTACTCTTTTTAAAAAAAATATGCCAAGTATCCCCAGGTTTCTTCTGTCCAAATTACAGTACGACAGTAGGGAGGAAGAGGGTAGGGCTCAAAACTGGGCTTTATGCAGTTTTCTGCTGTCCCTTCTTCCCAATCAGAGACTTATGGATGTGAGGAATCACACCTGTAAGAGAGAAACAAAATAAATTGTGCAAACGTCAACGGCCCAGGCGAGGCACACTCCCTCACTCCTCTCCGACTCCCATTCTGATTTACCAACTAGCTCAGAACCCTTTCCATATTCCTACTGCCAGCAACACAAGAAAAAACAAAACAAAGATAGTTCAACGAAATAGGGACTGTGGCGATTTCCCTCCCGGACAGATCTGTCCAGCAGCAACCAAAATGACAAACCTGTGTTGTCTTTGTTGCTCCACAATGCACAGGAGGGTGGATTCACCAGCTAATCATGAACAAAGATCCTATCTACTCACCTTTCCTAATCAATATTGTGCTTTTATGGAGTTACATCCACACACCACATGGAAGATTGGGTTAACCCATTGCACAGCTAAGCTCCACTGATCAGGACAGCCATTTATTGAGGCAAGACTCTGCTGGAGACACACGTGTACAGATGCTGAACAAGTCCAGATTAAGCTGAACTGCAATACTCGCCTTGCCCTCCATGACACTCACTGACATTCACCAAGTGGGAGTCCCTAATTCACATCAGGAACTCCGTGCTCACTGAAATCACATCCAACACAAACTAAAAGAGATGTCGCAAAGGGAAAAAACATCCCCCCCACTAAACTGTAACTCAAGAGTAAGCACACTTTCATAACGGGCACAACTGGAGTTAAGTTTAACTTCATTCAATCAGTGCCCAAGATTTCGGAATCTTCACCGAGTTTCGAATGACGTGAAAGCATTAGGGCCCCGTGGTAATGACCACCCGAACCGTGCCATATCCAAAATAATCTGCAGTGAGCCTAATTTAAAGGGACAATCTACTTGGGAGTGCCCGTCTCCTCAGACATCCGAAGCTGGATCTAGAGCATTAGGATGGCTATTGTGGCTACTTACAAAACACCATGCAGGAAGTGTGGCGGGTTATTTAGTTTGTCAATAAATTTAAGGTTGATTCAAAACCAGGATGTCCATTCCCAATATCTCAGCTCTATAATTCTAAACAAACTATTAGCACCGTTAACATTCAGTCAATAGCAGGCTGGTAACACCAACTTTGTAAGATAATAAAGCTTATGAAGTAACTCCAAAGTTTCAGCACCATTTTAAATATGTCCCCCTTTCAGTTTACAGACTTTATCATTCGGGCCTTCCCTTAAATTGCACTGACAGTCCCACCAATATTATATTACTTGATAGTAATTCTGAAAAAGCTCAGAAAGTATTTATAATATTTTGGTTCCCTGAAAAATCCCTAAAGTTGACACATACCACCACCAGCAATGGTTGCCTTGATCAGCGAATCCAGCTCCTCGTCACCTCGGATAGCCAACTGCAAGTGACGTGGCGTGATGCGTTTTACTTTCAGATCCTTTGATGCATTTCCTGCCAACTCCAGCACCTATGGATATCAAGTCAGAAGGCAGATAAAAGAAAAAAAAAGATAGGTTTCTTAAACTGGAAATTCCAACGGCAATAGATGCTTTTTTTTTACAATTCGGCAACATGAGGTGAAATGTCTCCTGATCTCCAAGTTTCAGAAAGCGTTGGGAGATCGAAGGGAGGCCATGAGGAAATGGGTCCCACACCGCACCCAACATCGTTTACCCGACTGCTTTTTTAATTCTCCTCCTCGCTTTCAAATTCCCAAAGTCTGATCTCCCCACCCTAGCTTTGCCACTCCCCATCCGGTTCTCTCTGTGCCAATGTCCTTTTCTCCTTGTTGAAAGGCGGGAGATGTGATCCTCATGATGTCACTATACACATGCAGCTAACTTTACTCACTCCCCTGCCTCACTTTGCCCGACAACTTCCAGTGACTGCCTCCCAACAGATATTAGTCTGTTTTTAAGCATTTCCTCATTACCCACACCATCGGTGGTCGGTAAGCTCCCGTCTTCAGGAATGCCGGTCGAACTAGTCCTGCCTTGTCACATCCTACTCAGTTCTTGAAAAGCACCCCGAGATGATTAACCACAACCCTGCTCATTGAGTAGACGGTATTTTTGGCTTCAAATCTTGCGTAGGAATGCTATCAGAGAACAAGTCACGGAGGAGTTTACATCAAGGTGGTCAGGAATGTCAAACAAATTAAACACCAGGTTTGTAACCTTGTTCTACATCAAGGAACAGGTCACCCTTGCCCTCACCTACCTCAGCAGTGAGATACTCCAGGATGGCTGCACTGTACACTGCAGCTGTAGCACCCACCCGTCCATGGCTAGTGGTACGAGTCTTCAAATGCCGGTGAATACGACCTACAGGAAACTAAACAAAAGAATACCAAGTGTAAACCAGCATCCTCACCAAAAGGCACATCCTAAGCAAGGACTACACCACCCATTGCAACTTCTCACTGGAGCACCGTACCAATTAAATACATTAGCTTGGATTTTAACCGATGGATACAAAAAGATTTTTCTTCAAAACTTGCTGCTGAAATTTTATGGCACATTTCTCCGACTGCTTCATGCGCGCCTCGTCTCCAAGTTTTGCTTCTGTGGATCATAATGTTGTTCCACCAACCCCCAGCATAACTGAAGCCTTTCCAGTGCACTCGGATTGTTAACCAAGCTAACTGCCTCCCCTATTCCAAACAAAGATGGTTCCACCTCAAAAACTACATTTCTACAGACCAATACCGATTTGGACTACTGCATTATTGTAGCTTCTCTGAACATTTGAGAGTCTGGTTTCACTTACGTTTCCCACTTTTATTGCCAGTGACCCAAAAGGAAAGTGGTACCCAATTCATTTTTTCCAATTCAGGGGCAATTTAGCGTGTTCAATCCACCTACCCTGCACATCTTTGGGTTGTGGTGGTGAAATCCACACAAACACGGGGAGAATGTGCAAACTCCGCACGGACAGTGACCCAGAGCCAGGATTGAACCTGGGACCTCGGCGCCGTGAGGCTGCAGTGCTAACCCACTGCGCCACCTTGCTGCCCTGACAAAAATCATTGCTAAATGACAGCATTAAATTCTCTTCCAAAGCGCATTCCTCCCTTGCAAACACCATTGTATTTTTCTGCACTGTTTCACTCTACTGGAGATGGCTCATTCTCAGCTTAGGTTATCTTGCCCATTTGAGTATCAGGCTTGAGGAAGGATGTCAGGGTCTGTGAAGAGAGAAAGACAAGACAATGACGGACACACAAAAGTGCCAGCTGGAGTCTAGAAAGGTTCAAGAGACCATTGGTGTGGGGAGACTAAAGAAGCTCGAGCAGGGAAAGTTATGGGAAGTGTTCTCACAGACCCAGAGCAGAGGAAACGAGGTGAAACTGCATTGTGAAGGAAGCATCCATGTTGTAAAAACTCTGACTTTCTAGCCGAGGCGTCACTCATACCAACTACAGAAGCAAAAGATGCCATGGAACATTACTGAAAGTGTTTGATGTCATGTCTAACATTCCCAACTGAAACACAGAAATTGACATTAAAACACTTGGCATCTCACAACTGTACAGTAATCTCACAAGCAATTTGGTAAGATTAAACTCTCGCCCTCCCATCAAACTGAAGTAGCCCTCATTGCTTTTCTTTGCGGAGGAACAGGAGACCGATGATAACACCCAGCATGGACTGGGAAACGTTTCAATGTAACTTGCTATCATTTCAGTTGATAATACAGAGGCCGGGGGGGGCGGGTGGTCAAGGGAAACACTGCCAGGCCCCGGGGGAGTGGGGAAAGAGGATAGGTGTGGACCGTGTGTGGAGCAGAAGGCTGCGAACCATCTGCATATGTTTTGGGCATGTCCGAGGTTGAGAGAGTTTTGGGAGGAATTTTCAGACCAAACTGTTGGGAGTAGAGGTAGTCCCGAGTCCGGAGGAGGTGATATTTGGAGTGTTGGAGGATCCGGGAGTAGGGAAAGAGGCTGACGCCTTGGCCTTTGCTTCCCTGATAGCCCGGAGACGGATTTGGTGGGACTCGGAAGCCGCTGAAGGCAGGTTTGTGGGTGAGCGATTTGGCACAGTTCCTGCATTTGGGAATTAAGTTAACCATTCGAGGGCTGGAGGAGGGGTTCACCTCTAGGTGGAAACTGTTTATTGACCTCTTTAAGGAGTATTGGGCCGTCAGTGGGCAGGGGTGGGTTTTGGATGTCTGTTGCTATGGATGGCTTTTGCATTTTTGTGATTATGTATATATTTAAAAGGTCCCAGGTTCGATCCCAGCTCTGGGTCACTGTCCCAGTGGAGTTTGCACATTCTCCCCATGTTTGCATGGGTCACCCCCACAGCCCAACAAAAATGTGCAGGGTAGGTGGATTGGCCACGCTAAACTGCCCCCTAATTGGGTACGCTAAATTTATTTAGAAAGTTTGAAAATGGAAGACAACCACATGGATAATGCCAAATTTCAAGTCAGCTCTGTAACTGAATTGAGAGAGCAAGAGCGAGGGAGGGGGAGAGCACAGCGAAGCAGACAGTAAATAAGGGCTGCTAAATACTTCAGCCAAAAGTGCTGAATGGACAACTCCGATTTCGTTCCCCCAGCCCCCATCATAGGTGCCAGTGTCCATCCAATTCAATTGACTGACGGTAAGCAGAAATTGCTTGTACTGGATTCTCGTCAACGGGAATAAAGATCAGTGAACTCGAATCAGCGGCCTCACTCATAACCTCACTATTCAGTGGAATTTGGAGCCGATGGATGTGGTATATCTGGATTTCCAGAAAGCCTTTGACAAGGTGCCACACAAAAGGTTGCTGCATAAGATAAAGATGCATGGCATTAAGGGTAAAGTAGTAGCATGGATAGAGGATTGGTTAATTAATAGAAAGCAAAGAGTTGGGATAAATGGGTGTTTCTCTGGTTGGCAATCAGTAGCTAGTGGTGTCCCTCAGGGATCCGTGTTGGGCCCACAATTGTTCACAATTTACATTGATGATTTGGAGTTGGGGACCAAAGGCAATGTGTCCAAGTTTGCAGATGACACTAAGATGAGTGGTAAAGCGAAAAGTGCAGAGGATACTGGAAGTCTGCAGAGGGATTTGGATAGGTTAAGTGAATGGGCTCGGGTCTGGCAGATGGAATACAATGTTGACAAATGTGAGGTTATCCATTTTGGTAGGAATAACAGCAAACGGGATTATTATTTAAACAATAAAATATTAAAGCATGCCGCTGTTCAGAGAGACTTGGGTGTGCTAGTGCACGAGTCACAGAAGGTTGGTTTACAAGTGCAACAGGTGATTAAGAAGGCAAATGGAATTTTGTCCTTCATTGCTAGAGGGATGGAGTTTAAGACTAGGGAGGTTATGTTGCAATTGTATAAGGTGTTAGTGCGGCCACACCTGGAGTATTGTGTTCAGTTTTGGTCTCCTTACTTGAGAAAGGACGTACTGGCGCTGGAGGGTGTGCAGAGGAGATTCACTAGGTTAATCCCAGAGCTGAAGGGATTGGATTATGAGGAGAGGTTGAGTAGACTGGGACTGTACTCGTTGGAATTTAGAAGGATGAGGGGGGATCTTATAGAAACATTTAAAATTATGAAGGGAATAGATAGGATAGATGCGGGCAGGTTGTTTCCACTGGCGGGTGACAGCAGAACTAGGGGGCATAGCCTCAAAATAAGGGGAAGTAGATTTAGAACTGAGTTTAGGAGGAACTTCTTCACCCAAAGGGTTGTGAATCTATGGAGTTCCTTGCCCAGTGAAGCAGTTGAGGCTCCTTCATTACATGTTTTTAAGGTAAAGATAGATAGTTTTTTGAAGAATAAAGGGATTAAGGGTTATGGTGTTCGGGCCGGAAAGTGGAGCTGAGTCCACAAAAGATCAGCCATGATCTAATTGAATGGCGGAGCAGGCTCGAGGGGCCAGATGGCCTACTCCTGCTCCTAGTTCTTATGTTCTTATATTCCATGGAGCTGGTATCTGCCCAACGGGAACAATCAACCAAACAGGAGAAATCTAGCCAAACCAGTCTGTTAAAACAGCTAAGTCGCTGCGCTCACCAGCACCATTAAACAACATTTCATTCCCAACCTCAGCTGTCCTGTTCACACAGAAACGTGGCTCCAGAACGCAACTGCAGCCTAAATGCAGACAGGCATTCATTCATGAGTTGAGGAGAAGCAGGAATAACTACGAAAGAGAAAATGCTGGAAAATCTCAGCAAGTCTGGCAGCATCTGTCGGGAGAGAAAAGAGCGAACGTTTGATTCTTTGTCAAAGCTGGAATAACTAACTGTCTTTGACAGGGACCATCTTATGGCATCAAGGGACCCTGCTACAACACAATTCAATGGGAAAGCTATTGAGAGCTCACACATTAGGAAGATTGTTGTATGAAGGCCAAATCACTAGAATAGGCTCTTCAGGGAGATCATTCTCATGTCCCCAATTTGTCTGTTGATCATTCCATTGAGCACAGTAAGAAATCTTACACCAGGTTAAAGTCCAACAGGTTTGCTTCAAACACTAGCTTTCGGAGCTCTGCTCCTTCCTCAGGTGAATGAAGAGGCATGTTCCAGAAACATTTATATAGACAAAGTCAGAGATGCTGGACAATGCTTGGAATGCGAGCATTTGCAGGTAATCAAATCTTTACAGATGCAGAGATAGGGGTAACCCCAGGTTAAAGAGGTGTGAATTGTCTCAAACCAGGACTCGAGTAGGATTTTGCAAGCCCAGGCCAGATGGTGGGGGGTGAATGTAATGCAACATGAATACAAGATCCCGGTTGAGGCTGCACTCATGCGTGCGGAACTTAACTATAAGTTTTTGCTCGGCAATTCTGCGTTGTTGTGTGTCCTGAAGACCGCCTTGGAGAACGCTTACCCGGAGATCAGAGGCTGAATGCCCTTGACTGCTGAAGTTTTCCCCGACTGGAAGGGAACATTCCTGCCTGGTGATTGCTGCACAATGTCCATTCATTCGTTGTCGCAGTGTCTGCATGGTCTCGCCAATGTACCGCGCTTCGGGACATCCTTTCCTGCAGCGTATGAGGTAGACTACATTGGTCGAGTCGCACGAGTATGTGCCGCGTACCTGGTGGGTGGTGTCTCCACGTGTAATGGTGGTATCCATGTCAATGATCCGGCACGTCTTGCAGAGATGGCTCTGGCAGGGTTGTGTGGTGTCGTGGTCGCTGTTCTGAGGGCTGGGTAATTTGCTGCAAACAATGGTTTGTTTGAGGTTGCGCGGTTGTTTGAAGGCAAGTATTGGGGGTGTGGGGATGACTTTGGCAAGATGTTCATCTTCATTGATGACGTGTTGAAGGCTGCAAAGATGATGTCGTAGTTTCTCCGCCCCAGGAAATTCCATTCCATTGAGGTGTGTTGTGAATATGCGACAGAAATGCACAGACAATAACACCTAGTTTTACTCGCGACATCTCAATAAGTTGGAAACTTGGTTCCAATTCTGAAAACACATTTCACCCCCTTGCTTAATCCATTTGGAACACACAAGCCTACCTGTAGCCCTGCTCTTTGAGAGCGGGAAACTGCTTTAGCCTTGGCTTTTCCCGAGTCCTTCCCAGCTTTCCCGCCAGCCTGCCGGAGAGACACACGAGCAACAGCACTTATTTTTTTTCGACAGAGCAAGGGAAAGAAGCAACACTTTCACATGAAAAGATAGCTGCACCGGTAATCGTTAACACTTTAAAGGGGACTTCCGGTAGCGGCAATGACCAGCTGAACTGCACGTTCAGAGGCTCCCGAAAAAAACGGACTTCGGGGCTTTTTTAAAGGCCAACGGAGCTTGAGGGGCAAATCCCGATTGGGGAAGAGGCCAGGAGTCGCCCCAGAGGTCCCATGGTGCAGACCAGGAGCGGAGCAGGGAGAGAATCGGGAGGAAAAACTCTTGGAGAAAATCGGGACCCGAAGGACAAAATGGCGGCCGGCGAAAGTTTTGAAGAACTGAAGAAGTGGGTCCAGGAGCAGCAGACGACTCTGCTGCGCTGCTTCCAGGATCTGAAAGTGGAGCTGCTGGAGTCCACCAAGGTAACCAACAGGGAACTGATGGAGACCCAGACAGCCCAGGGGGCTGCGATCCGGGAGCTGCAGCAGCAGGCCGCCGAGAGGGAGGACGAGGTCGTGGCCGTGGTGGGGAAGGTGGAGGTGCACGAGGCGCTCCATAAAAGATGGCAGGAGCGGTTCGAGGAGTTGGACAACCGGTCGAGGAGGAAGAATTTACAGATCCTGGGCCTCACGGAGGGGCTGGAGGGGTCGGACCTAGCGGCTTATGTGGTGATGATGCTGAACACGCTGATGGGGGCTGGGTCCTTCCAGGGGCCCCTGGAGTTGGAGGAGGCCCACAGAATTCTGGCTAGGAGGCCCAAGCCGAACGAGCCGCCGCGGGCGGTGTTGGTGAGGTTCCACCGGTTCGTGGATCGTGAGTGTGTGCTCCGGTGGGCCAAGAAGGAGCGGAGCAGCAAATAGGAGAACATGGAGGTGCGGATCTTCCAGGACTGGAGTGCGGAGGTGGCGTGCCGGGTTTAACCGGACGATGGCGGTGCTCCACAGACGGAAGGTGAAGTTTGGAATGCTGCAGCCAGCGCGTCTGTGGGTCACCTACAAGGATCGGCACCATTATTTTGAGTCCCCGGAGGAGGCGTGGGCCTTCGTGCAAGCCGAGAAACTGGGCACAAACTGAGGGTCCCCCGGAGGGGGGAATGCTGTAGAATACTGTATTTATTTATACTGTATGCGTATTTGCGGGGTTTAGGGTATGATGTGGGGTGGCCGTAGGGTGGGTGGGGTGATGCCGTACGGGTGTTTTCTTTATGGGTTTTCCAGCAGGAGTTGGGTTGACGGGTTTGGACTGAGGGGTAAACGGGGTGTTTGGGGAGCTGGTGGGGGGGGGGACTGACAGGGGCCCGGCAGGGCGAAAGCGCGGGCTTTCTGCGGGGTCCCCGCGCTGGGAGAGGGAGGGGGCTTTTCCCGCGCAGGAGCGGGGGGAGGGTGGACTGGTTGATGGGCACTATGGAGGAGGGGCAGTCCCACGTTGGGAGGAGCCGAAAGTAGGGCGGGAGCCGCCGGGGTCAGCAGAAAATAGCTGGCTCACGGGAGTGCTATAGAAGGGGGGGGGGGGGGGG
>NC_052171.1:11881379-12011940 GCF_902713615.1 Scyliorhinus canicula | reverse complement strand
TGAGGGAGGGGGGTATGTGGGGGTGAGGGAGGGTGTATGTGGGGTGAGGGAGGGGGTATGTGGGGGTGAGGGAGGGGGTATGTGGGGGTGAGGGAGGGGGTATGTGGGGGTGAGGGAGGGGGTATGTGGGGTGAGGGAGGGGGTATGTGGGGTGAGGGAGGGGGTATGTGGGGTGAGGGAGGGGGTATGTGGGGTGAGGGAGGGGTATGTGGGGGTGAGGGAGGGGGTGAGGGAGGGGGTATGTGGGGGTGAGGGAGGGGGTATGTGGGGGTGAGGGAGGGGGGTATGTGGGGGTGAGGGAGGGGGTATGTGGGGGTGAGGGAGGGGGGTATGTGGGGGTGAGGGAGGGGGTATGTGGGGTGAGGGAGGGGGTATGTGGGGTGAGGGAATGTGGGGTGAGGGAGGGGGTGTGTGGGGTGAGGGAGGGGATCTGTGTGGGTGAGCGGGGTCTGTGTGGGTGAGCGGGGTATGTGGGGGTGAGGGAGGGGGTATGTGGGGGTGAGGGAGGGGGTATGTGGGGGACGGGGTATGTGGGGGTGAGGGAGTGGGTATGTGGGGGTGAGGGAGGGGGTATGTGGGGGTGAGGGTATGTGGGGATGAGGGTATGTGGGGGGGTATGTGTGGTGGGGGGTATGTGTGGTGGGGGTATGTGTGGTGGGGGTATGTGGGGGAGGGGTATGTGTGGTGGAGGGTCTGTGGGGGTGAGGGAGGGGGTATGGGGGTGAGGGAGGGGGTATGGGGGTGAGGGAGGGGGTATGGGGGTGAGGGAGGGGGTATGAGGGTGAGGGAGAGGGTATGAGGGTGAGGGAGAGGGTATGAGGGTGAGGGAGGGGGTATGAGGGTGAGGGAGGGGGTATGGGGTGAGGGAGGGGGTATCGGGGGGTGAGGGAGGGGTATGTGTGGTGGGGGGTATGTGGGGGTGAGGGAGGGTGGTATGTGGGGAGGGGGGTATGTGGTGGGGGGTGGTATGTTGGGAGGGGGTATGTGGGGGTGAGGGAGGGGGTATGTGGGGTGAGGGAGGGGGTATGTGGGGGTGAGGGAGGGGGTATGTGGGGGTGAGGGAGGGGGTATGTGGGGGTGAGGGAGGGGGTATGTGGGGGTGAGGGAGGGGGTATGTGGGGGTGAGGGAGGTGGGAATGTGGGGGAGGGGGTATGTGTGGTGGGGGTATGTGGGGGAGGGGGTATGTGTGGTGGGGGTATGTGGGGGAGGGGGTATGTGTGGTGGGGGTGTGTGGGGGTGGGGGTATGTGTGGTGGGGGTATGTGGGGAAGGGGGTATGTGTGGTGGGGGTATGTGGGGGACGGGGTATGTGTGGTGGGGGTATGTGGGGGAGGGGGTATGTGTGGTGGGGGTATGTGGGGGAGGGGGTATGTGTGGTGGGGGTATGTGGGGGAGGGGGTATGTGTGGTGGGGGTATGTGGGGGACGGGGTATGTGTGGTGGGGGTATGTGGGGAAGGGGGTATGTGTGGTGGGGGTATGTGGGGGAGGGGGTATGTGTGGTGGGGGTATGTGGGGGACGGGGTATGTGTGGTGGGGGTATGTGGGGAAGGGGGTATGTGTGGTGGGGGTATGTGGGGGACGGGGTATGTGTGGTGGGGGTATGTGGGGGACGGGGTATGTGTGGTGGGGGTATGTGGGGGTGAGGGAGGGGGTATGTGGGGGGTGGGAATGTGGGGAAGGGGGTATGTGTGGTGGGGGTATGTGGGGGAGGGGGTATGTGTGGTGGGGGTATGTGGGGGACGGGGTATGTGTGGTGGGGGTATGTGGGGGACGGGGTATGTGTGGTGGGGGTATGTGGGGGTGAGGGAGGGGGTATGTGGGGGGTGGGAATGTGGGGGAGGGGGTATGTGTGGTGGGGGTATGTGGGGGAGGGGGTATGTGTGGTGGGGGTATGTGGGGGTGAGGGAGGGGGTATGTGGGGGGTGGGAATGTGGGGGAGGGGGTATGTGTGGTGGGGGTATGTGGGGGAGGGGGTATGTGTGGTGGGGGGTTTGGGCGGTGTTGCCGCCCCGGGGCCGCTTTCTGTCAGAAAAGGCGCCATCCCGCTCGAGGGGGATCCGGCCGTCCCGGGTCTCTCTCTCCCCCCGCCCCCGGGGGTGTGGGCCCCGCGAAGCACCAGCCTCCCTCCCCCCGGGCCCGCGGAGCCCCAACCTCCCTCCCCCCGGGCCCGCGGAGCCCCAGCCTCCCTCCCCCCGGGCCCGCGGAGCCCCAGCCGCCCTGTCCCCGCCGCCCCTCACTCACCATCTTCCTCTCTCTCTGCGCGCCTGGGACAATAACCGACACCGCGCGGGAGGCCCGGCCCCGCCCACATCCGGGCCCCACCGGCCCGCAGGGGGGGGGCCCAGCCAATCACCGCCCTCCGCACTCATTCAAACCCCGCCGGCCCGCCAATGGGCGGCCGCCTTCCTGCGCGGTCCCCCCGCTCCGCCCCTCGCGGGGCCAACGGCTTTCCCCCGCCCGCCTCCATTTTCTTTCGGCGGCAGCCCGCGCTTTTTCACTCTCCACCCCCTCCCTGCCTCTCAATCTGCAATAAAAACTTTCTTCGTTTAATGCACGTCTCTTTTTTTTGATGGTTCAGAGTGTTGATGTGATATTTATTCGGACGGACTCTTCTGACAGTTTGAGCGGTGAGGGGGGAAAGGGGCGGGCTGTTGATAGATTGCCCACCCGGAGGCCGTCGCCGCGATTTGATTGACGGGCGTCTTATCCAATCGGCAACGGGGACTGTATAATTGACGACAATCTTGTCCAATCAGTGACAGGGCTCGCTCTGATTGGTGGCCGGTTCGTCCAATCCGTGCGGGGGGTCCGATCCGATGGATGATGGGACCGTCCTCTCCGAGCGCGGGAGGGGGTAGGTCTAATGGTGGCCAGCTTGTCCAATCACAGAATGAGGCCACATGATAGACGGCCGGAGTGACCAATGGTCGCAACGGCAGTGCTGATTGACGGGCCGGCTATCCAATCAGCGCATGGAAGCCCTGGGTAGGCGGTGCCCAGGTCGGGGGACAGCAGCAGTGATTGACAGGACCATGCACCAACTGCAATGTCCAGCACGATTTCAAACTCAGTTTGAAAAACAACAACATGTGTCCCCACGTTGGCCGCCCTCTGTTCTTGCATCTTTTCAAATTTATCCCAGTCACCTTTGCAGACTGACTATCCCTATCCTACCACAGAATCCCTCCAGTGCAGAAGGAGGCCATTCGGCCCATTGAGTCTGCACTGACACTTCGAATGAGCACCCATAAGACATCGGAACAGAATTGGGCCACTCGGCCCATCCAGTCTGCACCGCCATTCAATCATGGCTGATATTTTTCTCATCCCCGTTCTCCTGCCCTCTCCCCATAACGCCTGATTTCCTTACCATCCACCCCGCCCTATCCCAGAAGCCTAACCTCCACATCTTTGGACTGTTGAGAAGTCTGACAACACCAGGTTAAAGTCCGACTGGTTTGTTTCAAACACTAGCTTTCGGAGCACTGCTCCTTCCTCAGGTGGATTCACCTAAGGAGCTGCGCTCCGAAAGCTAGTGTTTGAAACAAACCTGTCGGACTCTAACCTGGTGTTGTCAGACTTCTTACTGTGCCCACCCCAGTCCAACGCCGACATCTCCACATCTTTGGACTGTGGGAGGAAACCGGAGCACCCGGAGGAAACCCACGCAGGCACGGGGAAAACGTGCAGATCCGCACAGACAGTGACCCAATACGGGAAACAAACCCGGGTCCCAAGTGCTGTGAGGCAGCTGTGCTAACCACTTCCATTTACATGCAAGTTTATATATATATATATATATATATATATATATATAATTGAGATTAATGTTTAGTGGCAGGCAACAAATGATGTGGTTGGAGCCCTGAATTCAGTTATTTTCGTTGGTGTTTGCATTAGCTTCGTGGTCACAGGGTAAACAGGTGGCCCCTCAACAGAGAGGCTGCACCATTTGCTCCCCAATTGCTTGGTGTTGGTGGGGGTTAATGGATTTCAAAATAACACCGCAGCCACACCCACGAACCGTGGAGCGCTCTGCCATGTTTAAACTTGACTTGACTCATTTGTACTGCTGCCTTTTTCACCTTTCACTATTGTGTCTCTGAATAAAGAGGTTTTTCCTGAATCCTCCTTTGGGATAGTCTGTGGCTGCTATTCAGACGGATGGCACACCTTGTGTCAACTCGATCTGCCTCGCCTTGAAATCCTCCTTGTTCTGGGCTCTTTCGACATAGGGAATATTTTCCCTGTTGCTCCCCGACAGACCCTTTTTAAAAATCATTTTAAACATTCGTGGAGCCCTTGGAGAGGATGCAGAGGAGGTTTGCGTGCCGCTTTGCTTACGAAGGTCAACGCGGAACATGAGCGCTTGAGGACCTGGGGGGGTCACAAGCACGGGTTCAGTTTGTGGAATGGGCAGCGCCTGTGGTGCCAGTGTTTAAGCCCGACAAGACTGTCCACCTCTGCAGAATGGACATCGCCCACCTACATCCTGATCAAAGATCTCCCCTCTATGCCTCTGCACTTGTGGATTACTCCTTCCTGGGGTGGGGGAAGGGGAGCAGCTCTCTAATATCTGGTGCAGCCCCTCGAACCCTCTGTCATCCGCGGCCATTGGACACAATTTCCTGGTTAGATTCCTGTTTATTCTCTCCTGGGAGCTGGGCATCACTGGCAAGACCCGCCGCTGTGCCCACCCTAAACCCAGAGGCTGGCCATATCATCTTCAGGGAGCAGTTAAGGGTCAACCATATTGCTGTGGGCCTGTAGTCACCTGGAGGCCACAGCAGGTAAGGATGGCAGTTTTCCCTTCCCCTAAAGGACATTAGTGAACCTGATAGGTTTGTACGACAATCGACACTGGTCCCATTGTTACCATAGTTACCAGGTTCACTAATGTCTGCCATGGTGCCAGCTGCCATGGTGGGAATTGAACCCTTGACCACAGAACATTAGCCTGGTGTCTGGATCCAGGGGCACTACATCTATACCCCCATCTCTCCAACTGATGCCTTAGATCTGCTGATTGTAGTTGTACTGGAAGCAAAGCATTCAAGGTTCCGCATGCAAGTCATTCTTTTTTGTAATATGTTTAGTAAAATATTTTTATTCTCCATTTTCACATTTTATTCAAAATTTACACCCCACCAACAAACAGTAAACGGTAACAAATACAATATCAATCCCCTTATCAACAACAACGATCCCATCCTCCCACGACTCCAAACATCGACCCCCCTGGCAATATAAGCATCAAATAAAACAAACCCTCCCACGATGGGACAAACAAAGGAGAGAAAAAGGAAAAAGGAATCAGGAATCGCCTATGGTCACCGTTGACCTATGGAGTCCTCCCCCTAACATTCAATTTCATCCAACCCTGAAAAAGTACCGTACATGCCATCCAAACGTTGCAAGCCCTCCCCCCCTCCCCGACTCCTCCTCTCCACTTCCTTTTACAAAACTCCTCCCCCCGACCTCTGCCCCTTCCCTCCAACTTTCCACCCCGGCTAGACCCCTCGGACTCTGTTCTGCCAGGCTCCGTTGGCCCCAGCTCCTCCCCGCACCTCATTCCCGTTCACTGGATGGCTTAAACCGGCCAGCGTGGAGGCCCCCGCCCGGGTCTCCTTCCCCCTCACCCGGTCCGAGGAAAACCAAGAACTCTCCTTTAGCACACAACCCCCGCAGACACACCCAAGCTCCAAAGAACCATCATTGCAAGCGAAAGTCCCATTTCTTCCCTTGCCCAAATATATACAAGGTTAGCTCATTTAGTACATACACCAACAGGCAGTGAAAAAATAGAGTTACAGGAGGCTACATCGGTACATGACCATTTCTCAATTCAGCCACAGTCCTTCTGCCTTCGCAAACTCCTCCGCTGCTTCCGCCGTCCCGAAATACAAGTCCTTGGATTTGTAGTCACCCTGAACTTAGCTGGGCATACTATGCTGCACCGCACCTTACTGATGTACAGTGCCTTCTTCACCCAGCCGAAAGCAGCCCGCCTCCTCGCCAGCTCCACCGTAAAGTCCTGGCATATGCGTATACCAGCTCCAGCCCACTGCACCACCTGCTTCTTAGCCCAGCACAGGACCTTCTCCTTCACGCTGTACCTACGGAAACAGTTACTACTCTCGGCGGCTCACTCGCCTTTGGTACAGGCCTCCACGACCCATGAGCCCGATCCAGTTCGTATCGAGAGGGATCGTCCCCCTCCCCCAATAGCTCCGCCAACATTGTGGCAAAATACTCCGTCAGCCTCGGGCCTTCCACTCCTTCGGGAAGACCCGCAACCCTCAGATTCTGTCGCCTGGATCTGTTTTCCAAGTCGTCCATTTTGGCTTGTCGATCTCTATCACCTTCCGCATCTCCTTCCCCATTGAGGTGAGTTGATCACCGTGCTGCAATAATCTCTCTTCCACTTCCTTCAGCGACTCGCCTCGCTCCCGTACCTCCGCCGCTGCGCTTGATACCACCGCCCTCACCGCGGCAATCGCCTCCTCCACCAGCCCTTTCAATACCGCCCCCCATCTCCTTCCTTATCACCTCCATGTGTTTTGTGAACTGCCTTTCGAGTTCCACGGCCATCACCTTAGTCATTTCTTCAGCCGTGGGCAATGCGGCCTCCCCTGGTGCCCCAGCCTCCATTTCCCTTGCCGTTCCAGCGGTGACCTTTCCACTCCCCGGCGGACTTTCAACTGTTTTTTTCACGGCCGTTTTTTAAATTTGTTTTCGACATTTCCGTTCACTGTGCCTTCTCCCTGTTTTTGCCGCCTCTGTAGCCCCTGGGACCGGGCATTAATCCTCGAAAATGCCCATCCCGAACCGGATCCCTCCAATGTGAGGCTGCCTCCTGCCCGCCGTCACCGGAAGTCGAAGATGATCTTTATCGCAAGAGGATTTGAGTACAGGAGTTGTGAGGTTCTGCTTCAGTTGTCTCGGAGCTTAGTTAGACCTGGAGCACTGTGAGCAGTTCTGGTCCCTTTACCTGAGGAAGGAAATTATTATCACAGAGCGAGTGGAAGAAATGTTCACCAGACTTGTCCCGGGGGGTGGCGGGACTGTCCTATGAAGAGACATTGGGGAAACTGGGCCTGTAATCTCCAGAGGTTCAATGACGGAGAGGTGATCTCATTGAAACCGAGAAAGTGCTCAACGGGATAGACAGGGAGATGCAGGTCAGCTGTTTGCCCTGTGGAGTCTGGAACCAGGAGATACTATTTCAAAATGGGGAGGGAAGATGTTTGGGACCGAGGTGAGGAGAAATTTCTTTACACAAAGGGTTGTGAATCTTTGGAATTGTCTATCCCAGAGGGCTGTGGATGCTCAGCCACTGAGAATGTTTAAAAGCAAAGAAATGGCAGAGGAACTGAATAGTTACTTTGCATCAGTCTTCACGGTGGAAGACACCAGTGGGATGCCAGAGCTCCAGGAGAACCAGGGGGCAGAGGTGAGTGCAGTGACTAAGGAGAAGGTTCTGGGGAAACTGAAAGGTCTGAAGGTGGATAAGTCACCTGGACCGAATGGATTACACCCCAGGGTTCTAAAGGAGATAGCTGAGGAAATTGTGGAGGCAATAGTGATGATCTTTTAGGAATCACTGGAGGCAGGAAGAGTCCCAGAGGATTGGAAAATGGCTAATGTAACACCGCTGTTTAAGAAGGGAGGGAGGCAGAAGCCGGGAAATTATAGGCCGGTTAGCCTGACTTTGGTTGTTGGTAAGATTTTAGAGTCTGTTATTAAAGATGAGATCGCGGCGTGCATGATAAAATAGGACTGAGTCAGCACGGCTTTGTCAAAGGGAGGTCGTGTCTGACAAATCTGTTAGAGTTCTTTGAGGAGGTAATGAGGAGGTTAGACAAAGGAGAACCAGTGGACGTGATCTATTTGGATTTCCAGAAGGCCTTTGACAAAGTTCCATACAGGAGGCTGCTAAATAAGTTAAGAGCCCCTGTTGTTAGGGGCAGGGATCTGGCATTGATAGTGGATTGGCTGACTGGCAGAAGGCAGAGAGTGGGGATAAAGGGGTCTTTTTCAGGATGACAGCCGGTGACTAGCGGTGTACCTCAGGGGTCGGTGCTGGGACCACAAATATTCATGATATGTAATAATCATTGGGAAGAAGGAACTTGTAATGAACTCCAATTGGCTTTATTGGTTGGCCAATTGGAGTATGAGCTCCCTCAATGATAGCTCATTGAGGGGGCCCATATAATCACCTGTGTAGGCTTTGTGAGCCAGTCTGAAGTTGACTGGACTGCTAGCAGCACTGTTTGTAGCTGCTCCTGTAATATCGTTATTGTAAATAAATATTGGTGCGGTGACGGAACTCCTGCCTCCCGTAGATTACTACAGAACTGAAGGCACTATTGGTAAGTTTGCAGATGATACAATGACCTGTAGAGGGACAGGTAGTATTGAGTAAGCAGGCAGGCTGCAGAAGGACCTGGACATGCTAGGAGAGTGGGCAAAGAAGTGGCAGAGGGAATATAATATAATAACCTTTTATTGTCACAAGCATGAAGTTACTGTGAAAAGCCGCTAGTCGCCACATTCCGGCGCCTGTTCGGCTAAGCTGGTACGGGAATTGAACCCGCGCTGCTGGCCTTGTTCTGCATCACAAACCAGCTGTCTAGCCCACTGAGCTAAAAGGTGTGAGGTTACGCCCTTTGGTAGGAAGAAGAGAGGCATAGACTATATTCTAAATGGGAAAAGGCTTCGGAAATCTGAAGCACAAAGGGACTTCGGAGTCATGGATCATGATTCTCTTAAGGAGTCTGCACGTTCTCCCCGTGTGTGCGTGGGTTTCCTCCGGGTGCTCCGGTTTCCTCCCACAGTCCAAAGATATGCAGGTTAGGTGGATTGGCCGTGATAAATTGCCCTTAGCGTCCAAAATTGCCCTTAGTGTTGGGTGGGGTTTCTGGGTTATGGGGACAGGGTGGAGGTATGGGCTTGGGTAGGGTGCTCTTTCCAAGAGCCGGTGCAGACTTGATGGGCCAAATGGCCTCCTTCTGCACTGTAAATTCTATAATAATATTAAGATTAACATGCTGGTTCAGTTGGCAGTTAGGAAAGCAAATGTAATGTTAACATTGTTGTCGAGAGGCCTGGAATACATAGAAAAAAGGTGCAGGAGTAGGCCATTCGGCCCTTCAAGCCAGCACCATCATTCAATATAATCATAGCTGATCATGACCAACAAGACCAGGGATGTACTTCTGAGGCTATATAAGGCCCTGGTCAGACCCCATTTGGAGTATTGTGAGCAGTTTTGGGCCCTGTATCTAAGGAAGGATGTGCTGGCCTTGGAAAGGGTCCAGAGGAGGTTCACAAGAACGATCCCTGGAATGAAGAGCTTGTCGTATGAGGAGCGGTTGAGGACTCTGGGTCTGTATTCGATGGAGTTTAGAAGGATGAGGGGGGATCTACAGGATACTGCGAGGCCTGGATAGAGTGGACGAGGAGAGGATGTTTCCACTTGTAGGAAAAACTAGAACCAGAGGGCACAGCCTCAGACTGAAGGGACGACCCTTTAAAACAGAGATGAGGAGGAATTTCTTCAGCCAGAGAGTGGTGAATCTGTGGAACTCTTTGCCGCGGAAGGCTGTGGAGGACAAATCACTGAGTGTCTTTTAAGACAGAGGTAGATAGGTTCTTGATTAATAAGGGGATCAGGGGTTATGGGGAGAAGGCAGGAGAATGGGGATGAGAAACATCAGCCATGATTGAATGGCGGAGCGGACCAGATGCGACAAATGGCCTAATTCTGCTCCTATGTCTTATGGTCCTATTTGGCAAAACTGCAGTTCTTCTTAAAATGCAGTATCAAACTGCAAAACTACAGACAGACCTGGCTCCTCCCATTAATTACATCACCTGTATCCCACTAAGCTCCACGACCTGCTGAGCTAAGACTAAACACCACTCCCCCATAAATGATCCAGGGAATCTGCAGCAATGAAAATGCGACTCCTTTCGCCCTTTATCTGTAACCAAGTGTTTGGAATCAATCATGACCTCACCTTTTATGACTCCTTAATTGCAGCTTCAGCCGGCACACTGCCTGTATGTATTTTAAACCAGGGTTTCGAATAACATTACTGCCACAAACATGAAATAGAACATGTATCAATTTCTACACATTGTATTGTTGGCAGTGGCATTTCTGCCAACAATACATAGAGGCCTCACGGTAGCATGGTGGTTAGCATCAATGCTTCACAGCTCCAGGGTCCCAGGTTCGATTCCCGGCTGGGTCACTGTCTGTGTGGAGTCTGCACGTCCTCCCCGTGTGTGCGTGGGTTTCCTCCGGGTGCTCCGGTTTCCTCCCACAGTCCAAAGATGTGCGGGTTAGGTGGATTGGCCATGATAAATTGCCCGTAGTGTAAGGTTAATGGGGGGATTGTTGGGTTATGGGTATACGGGTTACGTGGGTTTAAGTAGGGTGATCATTGTTCGGCACAACATCGAGGGCCGAAGGGCCTGTTCTGTGCTGTACTGTTCTATGTTCTATTTCCAAGCAAGATTTCAGTAGGAAATGCAGATCTGAATACCTGTCGATGTTACAGTGGACAAACTGCCTCAGGCACATTTATGAAGTTCCAGTTAAACACTCCTGATCCACAAGCGTTTGATTTTTAAACAAAGCAACTTTCCTTACACAGAGGGGCACTGTTACCTTGCACACAAACAAGGGATTGTGAGAGGATGTGCAGAGTATAATGGGAGCTGGCACAGCAGATATTGCTCATTGATGGCGTCGATGCAAGGAACTGGTTGCGTGTAGAAGCCCCTCGGGCTTGTTTAAATGCTGCAAATGGGGTGGATCATTCACAGTGTTCACCATCCTCAGCTGATAACGCGACACAAAAGCCACTTGAAATCCTGTCTCAGTTTTCCTTTTATTACAAGCCAATTATGGTCCGCAGCGCAATATTTTTCTCGCCTCCCCTCCCCAATCCTGACAGCTATCCCATCCAATCTCTACTCCCCGTCATTGTTGCGTCCTGGCCCACCTTGGCTCCTGGCCCAGCAGTGTATCAAACTTAAAATCCTTCGTTTAAGGGATGTTAGCATCTCTGGCAAAGCCAGTGTGTGTTGCTCATGGCCCGAGAGGAGGTGACAGTCACCTTGCTTGATTGAATACACGCACGGTGCTGTTAGGGAGGGAGTTGCAGGATTTTGCCCCAGCGACAGCGAAGGAACGGCCGATATATCTCCAAGTCGGGGCGGCGAGTGACTTGGAGGGGATGTTGTCGTGGTGGTGTCCCCCTGTGTCTGTTGCCCTTGTCCTTCCGGGTGGTAGAGCTCGCCCGTTTGGAAAGTGCTGCCAAAGGAACCTTGGTGAGTTGCTGCAGTGCATCGTGTAGATGGTACACTCTACCATGTCCCAGTGGGAGAGTGGGGTAAAGAATAAACAGGAACAGGAATACGCCTGTTGGTCCATTGAACCTTCTCGGCTTTTCAATAAGATGGCTGATCTGATTGTGACCTTAATTCACATTTCACCCCCTTCTTCCCATAGAACAGAGCAGAGGAACAGGCCCTTCGGCCCTCCAAGCCTGTACCAGCCATGATACCACCCTTTGCCAAAACCCTCAGCCCTTCCTTGTGCCGTATCCCTCTATACCCATCCTATCCATGTGTTTGTCGAGATGCCTTTTGAACGCCGTTAATGTATCTGCTTCCACAACCTCCCCTGGCAACGCGTTCCAGGCACTCACCACCCTCTGTGTAAAAAACCTGCCTCGCACATCTCCTCTAAACTTTGCCCCACGGACCTTAAACCTATGCCCCCTGGTGACTGACCCCTCCACCCTGGGAAAGAGTGCCTGCCCATCCACTCTATCCATGCCCCTCATAATCTTGTAGACCTCTATCAGGTCGCCCCTCCATCTTTCTGATGGGATCCATTGGCTCCATTACCTCAGTAGGCCGGACGGCTGGTTCATGATGCGGAATTGCTACTTGCTGCATCACAACCCAAGCCCAAATGTTGCCCAGGTCTTGTTGCATGCAGGCCTGAGTTGCTTCTGTATCTGAGGGGCTGCGAATGGTACTTAACACTGTGCCATTATCTCACCCCCCCCCACCGCTCCACCACCTCTGACCTTATGATGGAGGGAAGGTCTTCGATGAAGCAGCTGAAGAGGGTCGGGCCTAGAACACTGGGCTTGAGGATTTTCTGCAGGCAATGTTCAGGGGCTGAGTCGATTGGCCTCCAAAAATCACAACCATCATCCTGTTTGAGCCAGGCTTTACTCCAACCGGTGGACAGCCTGTCCCCATTGACTGAATTTTACCTTTTTTAAAAAAAAATATTTTTCTTCAAGAACATCACATCAACACCAACAAACAACCAGCACCCTCCCCCCCCCCCCCACCCCCGACACCAACCCCCAGCCACGTCCCACCTTCCCCATTTTAGCCCCCTTACCCCCCAACCCCCCTTGCAAACGGGTTGGCTTGGGTCACTGTCTGTGCGGCGTCTGTACGTTCTCCCCGTGTCTGCGTCAGTTTCCTCCGGGTGCTCCGGTTTCCTCCCACAAGTCCCCGAAAGACGTGCTTGTTAGGCGAATTGGACATTCTGAATTCTCCCTCCGTGTACCTGAACAGGCGCCGGAGTGTGGCGACGAGGGGATTTTCACAGTAACTTCATTGCGGTAAGTCGACTTGAAACAATAATAAAGATGATTATTATTCCATATAGTCATGGTCCCTCCATGTCCACTCACCCAATACGTACTGTTTACAGAACCAATGAGCCATAAGAATGGCAAGTCTTAAAACGCTCATAAAAAAACACACATTCTGAAATATATTTGGTAAGAAAAGCTGCTCCTCTTAGAACCTTATGAAAGTGTCAGACACGGCATTCATTGTTTCAATAACAGAAGCTTTACTCCACTTCACACCTGTTAACTTTGCCCAAATAAGCAGACATCGAGAAACCATCAAATAATAGCTTACTATAACCTCATAAATGTCTCAATCAATCAAAGCTAACACCACTTCAGCCTGTGTAAGCTGAGCCAATCCATCAGTGAGTACTGGAGCTCAGCAAAGCATTCATAATGAGGCCATCTGGGAACGGTATCAATAGAAACTGAAGGTCCCGCTGAATGGTTAACCCACGGAAAGCAGAGAGTTGGGATAAGTGGATCATTTTCATGTTGACAACTAGTGGGCCACCACAGGGATCAGTGCCAGGACCTCATCTACTTAACAATCTATATTCATTTTTAAAAATTAATTTAGAATACCCAATCCATTTTTTTTTCCAATTGAGAGGCAATTTAGCGTGGCCAATCCACCTACCCTGCACACCCTTTGGGTTGTGGGGGTGAAACCCACGCAGACATGGGGAGAATGTGCAAACTCCACACAGACAGTGACCCAGAGCCGGGATCGAACCTGGGACCTCGTGAGGCCGCAATGCTAACCTCTGCGCCACCGTACTGCCCTGAACAATCTAGATTCATGACTTGAATGAAGGGCCCAAGTATATTACAGTCAAAGGGGATACAAAGACACAAATGTTGGCCTTTATTCAAAGGGAATGGACTATAAAAGTAGAGAAGTCTTGCTATCACTGGAGGACTGTGTACTATTTTATCTCCTTATTTCTGGAGGGATATACTCGCATTGGAGGCTGATCCATGGGTTGAAGGGGTCTGCCTGACGAGGAGGTTGTGCCTTAACCCATTGGAGTTTAGAAGAATGAGAGGTGTTCTAATAGAAACAGACCCTGAAGGGGCTTGACAGAATAGATGCTGAGAGGGTGTTTCCTCTCGAGGGGGAATCTAGAACAAGGGGATGCAGTTTCAGAATGAGGGAGATGAGGAGGAATTTCTTCTCTCCAAAGGCTGTGCACCTTTGGAATTCTCGAACCCCATGGAGACTGAATATATTCAGGGCTGAGCTGGACAGATTTTTGAGCTATAGGGGAGTCCAGGATGGTGGGGAGCAGGAGGCCAAGTGTTGAGGGCACAATCAGACCAGTCATGATCTCGTTGAGCAGTCTCGATGGGCCAAATGGCCTACTCTTGCTCCTATTCTTTTGTCCTTGTGTGTGACTGACGGCCAAACCATCAGCAAGAGCCTCGTGCTGAAAGTTCATCACTAGATAAACCACCATCGTGCAGGCAAATCTGCGGCCATACCTGTTCGCAAGAATCAACGTAAAACGTGAGGCAAAAATCGAACAGTTTCCAACCTTAAATGTAAACCAATGAAACAAAGAAGGCATTAATTCAAAATTGTCACCAATGTTTTGTGCTCACCACTTGGCTGTTGCCAATCCTGCAGTTCGGACATCGATTAATAATGAGTTAAAATATTTCTCACTTAAGCTTTCAGGGCGTTAATTTTCCAGCAGTGAATCAATCTTTCTTTGTTCATACAAGGAAGAGTTTGCTTTGGGAAACCTTCATGTAACGAGTGCCTGTGAAGGCCAGTTAGCGTGGGACTTGTTTCATTAGCGATAGATCCAAACCTCGTGGTGACATCTACCTGCGGAAGCAGAAAGTTAAACTCTCAAATAGATGGAATGAAGCCTGTAGCGAGGTTTTGTACCCAGTCAAATGGTGTACAGCCAAACCACGGGGCAACAGTTAACAGCCATTGTCAGCTCGCAAGCAATACTGAGGAACAAGACCGACATGGTGTAAGCTTTCACTACTGATCTGTGCTAGGTTATCTAGCCAGTAAAAATTGGGGTGTTACAAGCTCCCTGGGTTAGGTAAAGGAAAGCTCAGTCTTGCCCCTCATCAATATCGTTTGCGTCCTGCGAATGTTTGTGTGGCATATTTCTAACCTCCTCCAGCCCCGCAACCCTCCGAGATCTCTGTGGGCCTCAAATCCTGGCCACTTGTGTGTCTCTTGGTCTCAGCAATGGTGGGCGTACCCTCAGACGGTTCGGCCTGGGCGGGTTCTGCGTCCCGCCGGGCCTGTTTTCTGGTGCGGCACGCCCCCCCGCAGGCAGTGGGATTTCCGTCAGCTGGCCAATGGGGTTTCCCATTGATGGTTCCCCTCCCACGCCGTCGGGCAATCCGCAGGTATGGGGCACTCTGCCGGTGAAACAGAGGATCCCGCCGATGGCCTATCCCACCCACTAATCTCTGGAATTTCCCCGCTGAACCCCTCCAGCCCTCTCTCCTCCACACGACCAAGTCTCGAGACCTTGATTGCCTCTCCTAATGGCTGCCTTTTTTTTGGATTAGGGCTAATTTATTTAACTGAATACTTTAGTGAGGGGTCAGAGGAGATTTACCGAGGATGTTGCCTGGGCTGGAGGATTTCATGAGGAAAGATGGGATAGGTTAGTGTTATATTCTCTATGGGGAGATTTAACTGGTGTATAGAGTGGACAGGGGTGCCCTATTTCTCTTAGTTGAAGAGCTGATAATAATAATCTTTACTATTGTCACAAGTAGGCTTACATTAACATGAAGTTACTGTGAAAATCCCCTCGTCGCCACATTCCGGCGCCTGTTCGGGTACACAGAGGGAGATTTCAGAATGTCGCTGAAATGGAGAATCCAGCCCTTAGTCTCCGAAACTGAGAATCCCGCCCAGTATTCTTCCCAAAGTTTGATTTTTGACCTTTCCTCCAATTCCCTCGGAGGATTTTTTTTGAATGAGAGGAGACACTAAGCTCCAGTTGTTCACAATCAATCCTAGGTCATGGAATTGTGCAGACTGTAAAAAGGCTCATGAGGTTAAAGTACAGAGCAATAGCGGTCCTTTTCCTCGTTTTTTAAGATTGTTTCAGGATTGGAACAGAATGCGGTGCCTGGAGCACTGACACGCTTTGCAAATTTATCGAGAGAATATTCATGCGATCTGTGCAAAAACTGTGGTTTTACATAAAATATACAAGGAATGCTGTGAGGAATTGAAAGAATCTGCATCTTCTGTTGTGGGCTTAGGGAAAGCCTGTGATACAGGCCCAATTTTCACTCTCTCCCATTGAATGGGTTTCCAGTGGATTAAAATGTTGCTCATGAGTCTGAATGCTGCATGTTTTAAAAAATTTGTTATTGAGATGTGGGCATTGCAGGCTGTGCCAGCTTTCCTAATTGCCCTTGAGGGGGCAGTTAAGAGTAAACCACAACGCTGTGGTTCTGGAGTCATATGTAGGGCAGACCAGGTAAGGGTTTAGTGAATCAGATGAGTTTTTAATGACAATCGACAATGATTTTATGGTCATCACCAGATCTTTGTTATGGGCCAGGGTTTAGAGAACCCCAAAATGTATCATGGAGTTCACCTGACCCACAACTTTTAATAGATTGTGGTATGGGGAGCACACGGCCCACTCTACAGGTGTGGTACAGCAGAAATGGAAAAGTATTTTTTAAAGCAAAACAACGTTTATTCTATAAAATCAAGTTAACCTTTTTAAAACATACATCCTAGCAACCATTAATTCAAATACAACCCCCAAAGACGACAACACTAAGTAATCCTTTAAGCTTTCCTTTTAACATCCATAAGACTTAAAACACCTTTTACCAGAAGCACATCAGGTTAAAGTCACAACTGTTATTAGTTTTAAATCACCAGGATCGATTTACAGTCTTTAGATTACAGAGAGATTCATACACCTTCTAGCTGTGACTGCAGCTATCCAGCTCTGAAAATGAAACTAAAACACACCCTGCAGCAAACAGCCTAAAACAAAAGTAAAAATCTGACAGACAGCCCAGCTCCACCCACTCTCTGTCATCACTGCAGTAATAAACGCACATTTCTTAAAGGTACTCTCACTGCAGATATTTATATACACACCCATTTCTTAAAGGTACTCTCACTGCAAATATTTATATACACACCCATTTATATACACACCAATTTCTTAAAGGTACTCTTACATGACACTTTTAATTCCAGGTTTTTATTGAAGTCAAATTTTGCAATGTGCAGTGGCGGGATTTGAACCTGGGTCTCCAGATCATTATACTGGGTTTCTGCTTTCTAGTCAAGTGACAATACCACTACGCCAACTCCCCTATAAAACTTGCATCACTTCAAGTGAGGGGGACTTTGCTAAAAGATTGGAAAACTGCCAATGTGGTATCCTTGTTCCAAAAAAGGAAGGAGGTAAAATGCAGGAAATTATAGGTCAGTTGGTCTAACTTGAATTATTGGAAAAATATTAGACTCGATTATTAAGATTCATTTGGAAAGACAATCTGATCAAGCAGAGTCAGCATGCTTTCATGAAGGGGGAAATAATTGCCCTCTAATTTAATAGAGTTCTTTGAGGAGGTATCAGCCAGAGTAGATGGAGGAGAATCAGTCGATGTTGTACATTTGGATTTTCAGAAGGCATTTAATAAGATGCCACACAAGAGGCTACTGTGCATGTTCCCAGATTTAAGTCGATTGTCCGCCGCGCATGCGCAGTGCGACGAGCCTAAGTGTGGACGCACGGACATGCTCGCTGGAAGTGCGCCATGTTTAAACTACTCAATCGGTGGGATCCTCAGATTCGCCAGCAGCTGGCTCATGCCTGCGGAGGGGCTGGTTTAGCACACTGGGCTAAATCGCTGGCTTTGAAAGCAGACCCAAGCAGGCCAGCAGCACGGTTCATTTCCCGTACCCGCCTCCCCGAACAGGCGCCGGAATGTGGCCACTAGGGGCTTTTCACAGTAACTTCATTTGAAGCCTGCTTGTGACAATAAGCCATTTTCATTCCATTTTCATTTAATTTCCCAACGGCGTGGGGGTGGCCACTATAGGAAACCCCATTGGCTGGCTGCTGGACGGAGGGTTCCACTGCCGGCGGGGGAGAGCAGGACCAGCAAACGGATGCAGCGGGAGGGAAAATCCCGTCCCATGTCTGTATTTTTTAAAGCCTGCTTTCCTTGCCCCGCTATGCAGAAGACAGATGAAAAATCCAGGGTTTCGTGCTAACTTAGCAGAGACGCTAGTTCACTGGCATTCCTTTCTCTGGCTCCCTTTCCAGGCCTTCTCTTCCCACCGGGGATTCTCGAAGAATTGTGACCCTTCAATCAAGAAGTTCCTCCGTTTGCCTCTTCTGGGCAAAGATCTCCCAGGCATTGACGTCTATGTTCCATTTATTGAGGTAAGCTTCAAGGTGTCTTTTAAGAGATTCCTTTGTCCTCCTCTTGTTCGGGATCCTTTCTTGAGCTGGGTGAAGATTTGCTTTATCATTCAGGACTCTTTGGCCCAGCGGATTTGGTTTCGGATGATCATGGCCTCGATACTGGTGCTTTTTGACTCTTTCAAGGACACTAATGTTAGCATACCTGCCCTCCCAGCTGATTCAGAGCTAAAGCTAATTTTGAGTTTGCAACGTTTTTTAAGCTCCGTTGTTTAATAGTGTCCCTGATGGACTGTTCAGCCTGACAAGCCTCAGTGATTACTTCAAATGCTCCAACAAAGTTTAATGCCTCAGTTGATGTATGCATCAACTCCTGTAAGCTAATGTGAACTATCTGTCTGATGGGTATCGCAGAATCCAGGGCAGATTCAACACCTGGAATCATTCTTCACCTCCGCTTAGTCATCACACTTATAGCTTGGCTTCTTAACATCCTTGACCTTCTTTGGAGGTTTTGGCGTAGACACAGGAACCTTGAGAGAAGAGTCAGGCTTCATCTCTGCCTGGTGAGGAATCGAATCAATTACCCACCCCTAAGAGTATACAGGGAATGGGCATCCCTCTCTCCTTCCTCATCTCACTCCCTCCCTATCTCCCCCTCTTCCCTCCCCTTCACCCCTCTCCTCCCTTTACAAATAGACAGAACCATTGTGTTTTTGTGGAAATATATATTTTATGTGTTTAAGTTAAGAAATATATTTTATTGGAAGAAAGTTGTTATTACACAAAATGTCATTGTTCAGCTGATACCTTTAATCGGTTTCAAAGTTTGGTATTTATAAAATAGTTTTTGTCAATAAATGCTTCCAATCAAACTTTACAAGGTTCGACAAATGTCTTACTGAAACATCAAAACACATTTAATTATGGGATCATTATAAATGAATAAGTGACACAGTGGTTAGCACTGCTGCCTCACAACACCAGGGACCCGGGTTCGAATCTGACCTCGGGTGACTGTGTGGAGTTTGCACGTTCTCCCCGTGTCTGCGTGGGTTTCCTCCCACAGTCCAAAGATGTGCAGGTTAGGTGGATTGGCCGTGATCAATTGCCCCTTAGATTCCAAGATTAGGTGGGGTAACAGGGAAGGGGTGGGGCATGGGCCTAGGAAGGATGCCCATTCAGAGGGTTGGTGCAGACTCGATGGGCCGAATGGTTTTCTTCTGAGCTGCAGTGGTTCTATGATTCTATTAACTGCAGTCAAACAAAATCAGAAACAAGGACAGTGACAGCAAAAAATCCTGGGGCGCTTTTAAAATCTTGTGACCACAATCTAAATTAAAACGTACAAACACTTTTTTTTTAATTTAGAGTACCCAATTAATTTTTTACAATTAAGGGGCAATTTAGCGTGACCAATCCACCTACCCTGCACATCTTTTGGGTTGTGGGGGCGAAACCCACGCAGACACGGGGAGATTGTGCAAACTCCACACGGACAGTGACCCAGGGCCGGGATCTGAACCCGGGTCCTCAGTGCCGCAGCCCCAGTGCTAACCACTGCGCCACATGCACCACGTTTGTGATTCTGCTTTATCCTTGATTCCACTTTCCTCATGCGCCAGTGGAGAAGTCCTGATAACGGCCTTGCACCTCAGTTGTTGTCCTGGACTTTGCTCCCTGATAATTATGTGGTTGTCCGTTGGATTTGTCACTATAATTGATTGCAGGGATTCCCGTCCGGCACCATTGGTTATCCTGATTTAGAACATAGAACGATACAGCGCAGTACAGGCCCTCCGGCCCTCGATGTTGCACCGACATGGAAAAAAAACTAAAGGCCATCTAACCTACACTATGCCCTTATCATCCATATGCTTATCCAATAAATTTTTAAATGCCCTCAATGTTGGCGAGTTCACTACTGTTGCAGGTAGGGCATTCCACGGCCTCACCACTCTTTGCGTAAAAAACCCACCTCTGACCTCTGTCCTATATCTGTTACCCCTCAATTTAAGGCTATGTCCCCTCGTGCTAGCCACCTCCATCCGCGGGAGAAGGCTCTCGCTGTCCACCCTATCTAACCCTCTGATCATTTTGTATGCCTCTATTAAGTCACCTCTTAACCTTCTTCTCTCTAACGAAAACAACCTCAAGTCCATCAGCCTTTCCTCATAAGATTTTCCCTCCATACCAGGCAACATCCTGGTAAATCTCCTCTGCACCCGTTCCAAAGCTTCCACGTCCTTCCTATAATGAGGCGACCAGAACTGTACGCAATACTCCAAATGCGGCCGTACTAGAGTTTTGTACAACTGCAACATGACCTCATGGCTCCGGAACTCAATCCCTCTACCAATAAAGGCCAACACACCATAGGCCTTCTTCACAACCCTATCAACCTGGGTGGCAACTTTCAGGGATCTATGTACATGGACACCGAGATCCCTCTGCTCATCCACACTACCAAGAATTTTACCATTAGCCAAATATTCCGCATTCCTGTTATTCTTTCCAAAGTGAATCACCTCACACTTCTCCACATTAAACTCCATTTGCCACCTCTCAGCCCAGCTCTGCAGCTTATCTATGTCCCTCTGTAACCTGCAACATCCTTCCGCACTGCTTACAACTCCACCGACTTTAGTGTCGTCTGCAAATTTACTCACCCATCCTTCTGCGCCCTCCTCTAGGTTATTTATAAAAATGACAAACAGCAACGGCCCCAGAACAGATCCTTGTGGTACGCCACTCGTAACTGAACTCCATTCTGAACATTTTCCATCAACCACCACTCTCTGTCTTCTTTCAACTAGCCAATTTCTGATCCACATCTCTAAATCACCCTCAATCCCCAGCCTCCGTATTTTCTGCAATAGCCAACCGTGGGGAACCTTATCAAACGCTTTACTGAAATCCATATACACCACATCAACTGCTCTACCCTCGTCTACCTGTTCAGTCACCTTCTCAAAGAACTCGATAAGGTTTGTGAGGCATGACCTACCCTTCACAAAACCATGCTGACTATCCCTAATCATAATATTCCTATCTAGATGATTATAAATCGTATCTTTTATAATCCTCTCCAAGACTTTACCCACCACAGACGTTAGGCTCACCGGCCTATAGTTACCGGGGTTATCTCTACTCCCCTTCTTGAACAAAGGGACCACATTTGCTATCCTCCAGTCCTCTGGCACTATTCCTGTAGCCAATGATGACCTAAAAATCAAAGCCAAAGGCTCAGCAATCTCTTCCCTGGCTTCCCAGAGAATCCTAGGATAAATCCCATCCGGCCCCGGGGACTTATCTATTTTCACCTTGTCCAGAATTGCCAACACTTCTTCCCTACGCACCTCAATGCCATCTATTCTAATAGCCTGGGTCTCAGCATTCTCCTCCACAATATTATCTTTTTCTTGAGTGAATACTGACGAAAAGTATTCATTTAGTATCTCGCTTATCTCCTCAGCCTCCACACACAACTTCCCACCACTGTCCTTGACTGGCCCTACTCTTACCCTAGTCATTCTTTTATTCCTGACATACCTATAGAAAGCTTTTGGGTTTTCCTTGATCCTACCTGCCAAAGACTTCTCATGTCCCCTCCTTGCTCGTCTCAGCTCTCTCTTTAGATCCTTCCTCGCTTCCTTGTAACTATCAAGCGCCCCAACTGAAACTTCATGCCTCATCTTCACATAGGCCTCCTTCTTCCTCTTAACAAGAGATTCCACTTCTTTGGTAAACCACGGTTCCCTCGCTCGACCCCTTCCTCCCTGCCTGACTGGTACGTACTTATCAAGAACATGCAATAGCTGTTCCTTGAACAAGCTCCACATATCCAGTGTGCCCAACCCTTGCAGCCTACTTCTCCAACCAACACATCCTAAGTCATGTCTAATGGCATCATAATTGCCCTTCCCCCAGCTATAACTCTTGCCCTGCGGGGTATACTTATCCCTTTCCATCACTAACGTAAAGGTCACCGAATTGTGGTCACTGTTTCCAAAGTGCTCACCTACCTCCAGATCTAACACCTGGCCTGGTTCATTACCCAAAACCAAATCCAATGTGGCCTCGCCTCTTGTTGGCCTGTCAACATATTGTGTCAGGAAACCCTCCTGCACACATTGTACAAAGAACGACCCATCTAATGTACTCGAACTATATCTTTTCCAGTCAATATTTGGAAAGTTAAAGTCTCCCATAACAATTACCCTGTTACTTTCGCTCTTTTCCAAAATCATCTTCGCCATCCTTTCCTCTACATCCCTAGAACTATTAATATGGTTTTTTCTCTTCGTTCATGGCTGTGCCAGCATTTATTGCCCATCCTTAATTGCTCTTGAAGGGGCAGTTGAGTCAACCACGTTGCTGTGGGTCTGGAGTCACGTGTAGGCCAGACCAGGTAAAGGACGGCAGATTTCCTTCCCTAAAGGGGCATTAGAGAACCAGATGGATTTTTATGACAATCGTTAAACTTTTAATGCCAAATTTTTATTAAATTCAAATTTCACCATCTGCAGTGGTGGGATTTGAACCCCGGACACTAGCGCATTACCCTGGGTTACTGGCTTCTAGTCCAGTGACAAAACCACTACACCACCGCCTCCCCTTCGTTTAGATCTTGTTGCACTAAACTTCGATTTGGGAGTTATGCACAATCTCTTTATCCGAATGTATCCTTGATGGCTGAGCAGACGGGATGATGGGAGGGAGTGGATTAGATCTGTCCTCACTATGTTCCAGACAGGCACCCCCCCCCCCCCCCCCCCCCCAGTGTGAGTTAGTCTCTGATATTTGTTCAGCTCCCTTCCCTTATCAGGCCCAGGCTGACAGTGTGTGTCCTGTTGAGGACTGGAACCTGTGTGGCTCCCCCATGTGGACGAGTCAATCATTGCTCCTTCTTTGACTGCTGGGAGTGATGGGAATCCTTGGGGATCAGTTCTCCGGAGTTTTTCTTCGTTTGGCGCCGGAGCCGGGTTTGGCCAAGCTCAGCTCCGGGATCAGAGATCCTTGGATGGGCGCATCCTTTTTATTTTTTGGGAGGCCCTGAGTTGGGATTTGAGAGGTGTCCGTTCCTCCGCTTGTCATCCTGTAGTTATATCGTGGCTGCCTGTTGTGGCTGGAGCCTGGAGGAGAGTCTACTTTGTGCTGCGTGTATTCGGCGATTTTCCGTTTAGCTCTGGAATTCTCGGGATATTGTTTTCTTCCTCCTCTCATTTAGTTCTGTCGCTATGGGTATGATGTATGGGGCAGCACGGTAGCATTGTGGATAGCACAATCTCTTCACAGCTCCAGGGTCCCAGGTTCGATTCCGGCTTGGGTCACTGTCTATGCAGAGTCTGCACATCCTCCCCGTGTGTGCGTGGGTTTCCTCCGGGTGCTCCGGTTTCCTCCCACAGTCCAAAGATGTGCGGGTTAGGTGGATTGGCCGTGATAAATTGCCCTTAGTGTCCAAAATTGCCCTTAGTGTTGGGTGGGGTTACTGGGTTATTGGGATAGGGTGGAGGTGTTGACCTTGGGTGGGATGCTCTTTCCAGGAGCCGGTGCAGACTCGATGGGCTGAATGGCCTCATTCTGCACTGTAAATTCTATGTAAAAAAAAAAAATTCTATGTAGGTCTGTGATGTTGCCTGTAACCTGCTCTGGTTCAAGCGCGTCTTGTATCCATGAAGGGAATATATTGGGGATTTTGTCCCTGATTCAGCCAGTCTTATTTGTTCCCATTCATGCACTGACTATTGTTTTTAAAAAAAAAAAATTTTTTTTAGAGGACCCAATTCATTTTTTCCAATTAAGGGGCAATTTAGGCAATTCACCTTCCCTGCGCATCTTTGGGTTGTGTGGTCAAACCCACGCCAACATGGGGCAGCACGGTAGCATTGTGGCTAGCACAATTGCTTCACAGCTCCAGGGTCCCAGGTTCGATTCCGGCTTGGGTCACTGTCTGTGCGGAGTCTGCACATCCTCCCCAGTGTGTGCGTGGGTTTCCTCCGGGTTGGCACCACTCCCGGGGTGTGAGCCCTGATCTGCATCGCCTCGACACATTCCATCTGTTCCTTTCCCGTCGGAAGGATCACATTCATCCGCATTCTCATTTGATCCACGTGTTCGATGTCCGTGCGTTGGGGACAGGGCTAATTCTCCCAGGACTCTTTAGTGATGTGAATACAGAAGCTCAAATGGCGAGGCACCTGTAAAAGCCTGAGGAGATTCACGTTAGGCAAATAATAAAAATGGCAATAGCTGGTCCCAATTTCTCCCATCCTTTTCCATGGCTTTCCTTTACACCTGTTTCAAAGTTTAATTTATTTATTTTCTATAAACTGAGAGTACCCATAGAACATAGCACATAGAATTCACAGTGCAGAAGGAGGCCATTCGGCCCATCGGGTCTGCACCAGCGCTTGGAAAGAGCACCCTACCCAAGCCCACACCTCCACCCTATCCCCGTAACCTTAGTAACCCCACTCAACCTTATTGGACACTAAGGGCAATTTATCACGGCCAATCCACCTCACCTGCACATCTTTGGACTGTGGAGCACCCGGAGGAAACCCACGCAGGCACGGGGCGAACTTGCAGACAGTGACCCAAGCCGGGAATCGAACCCGGTACCCTGCCGCTTGTGAAGCAACCGTGCTAACCATGATGCTACCGTGCTGCCCAATTCTTCATTTTCCAATTAAGGGGCAAATTGGAGTGGTCAATCCACCGACCCGGCACATCTTTGGGTTGTGGGGATGAGACCCACGCAAACACGGGGGAGAATCTCTGTTTGATCTCTGTTACCAATCCTCAACTTATGCCCACATTTTCCACCAATTGTGAGGTTGCAAGGGGTCAGGTGGGATGGAGACACAACGTACGTGACCAGAAGACAAGTCAAATCAATAAACAATTTATTGATTAAAACATGTGGAGGGACTTGGCAAAGTTCATGGTCATGAAAAGGGACTCAAGTTACCAACGCAGGTTCTCACACAGTACATAGTCAGGTTCCAAAGTGGGTTTGTTGTCCCGTATTGGACGTAACCCACACAGCAAGTAATTCCCACAGGAATAAAATGTCCTCCTCATTTCCATCCTCAGGCTTCTGACCCTTACTATTGCTCAGCAATCTACTTACATCGTCTATCTAAGGGTTTGCAGCAGAAACTCATCTCCAAGGTTGGCATGGATGCACTTCCGGGTTGAAGGTCGGCAGTTCCTTCTGGGATTGCCGGTGGCCATCTTGTGTATGGCTTGGCTGTACTCGGCGGCCATTTTGAGTGAGGGACGGATTCGATCTGGAAAGTGGAGCGAGTATTGGAAATACTGCCCCTCCAGCAACAGTCCCCTTGAGACATCACACAGTGTCAATGTTGGGAGATGTTTCCACTCATGGGAGAGTGAAGGACCAGTCGCAGAATAAGGGGGAGCTCCTTTAAGACGGATTTGAGGAAGAATTTCTTCTCTGAAAGAGTGGGGAATCTTTGGAATTCCAAGCAGAGGTGTCGGTGAACAAGCTGCTGGAAGGTTCTAGAGGTGCTTCAAGTGTCTCCCAAGGAGCCAGAGCCTCCCACGGCCTCTTGGATAATAATTTAGCATTAGGGGCTGCACACGAGAACTAGAGGTGGAAAAACCACACGTCGCCCATGCCAAAAGAGGCGGCATGGAGGCACAGTGCTTAGCACTGCTGCATCACAGCACCAGGGATTCCTGCCTTGGGGTGACTGTCTGTGTGTGGGGTCTGCACGTTCCCCCCGTGTGTGCGTGGGTTTCATCCGGGTGCTCCGGTTTCCTCCCACAGTCCAAAGATGTGCGGGTTAGGTGGATTGGCCATGATCATAGAATTTACAGTGCAGAAGGAGGCCATTCGGCCCATCGAGTCTGCACCGGCCCTTGGAAAGAGCACCCTACCCAAGGTTAACACCTCCACCCTATCCCCATAACCCAGTAACCCCACCCAACACTAAGGGCAATTTTGGACACTAAGGGGCAATTTACCATGGCCAATCCACCTAACCTGCACATCTTTGGACTGTGGGAGGAAACCGGAGCACCCGGAGGAAACCCATGCACACACGGGGAGGATGTGCAGACTCCGCACAGACAGTGACCCAGCCGGGAATCGAACCTAGGACCCTGGAGCTGTGAAGCGATTGTGCTATCCACGATGCTACCATGCTGCCCTAAATTGCCCCTTAGTGTAGGGTTGACACACCATCAATAATACAGGACGATTGATAAATGTAACTGAGGCTTTAATACACTAAACAGCAAACCTCCTGCCTGTGGACCCGAACTGGGTCCGGAGGCGGAGACTTGCCACTTATATACCGAAGCCTGAGGGGAGGAGCCAGAGGCGGAGCCAACCTGGACAAGCCCAGGCATGTGTGATCCAGCACAATGCGGATAATACAATAACGTGGTTTACCACAAGGGTTATGTGGGGTTACAGAGATTGGTGATCTTCCAGAGATCGATGGGCCAAATGGTTTCCTTCTACACTGTAGGAATCTATACGAAGGGGGAAGATAAAGGGGGTCTCCAATGCCTCAACAGATTTGCTGCTTGGAATGTAAGGAATCCCTCATCAACTCACATTACACTAAAGTTACTTCCATAACCTCTATCCCCTTAGCTACCACACTCTAGCCGCACTGTCTCAGTAACGAACCATACACTCTCACTGACCACAATCAATTCACAGTCTTCACAATTGCCCGTAAGAATGGGAGACAGACAGACACAATGAAAGTTCATCAATTTTGTGTGATTTGATTTTCAAAAAGAGAACGGACATACTATTTTCACAAGCACATCCATTAGGCCATAATACACAGGAGCAGAATTAGGCCACTCGGCCCATCGTGTATGCTCCACCATTCAATCATGGCTGATATGTTTTCATCCCCATTCTCCTGCCTTCGCCCCATAACCCTTGATGCAGGAGCTGTGCTCCGAAAGCTAGCGATTGCAAATAAACCTGTTGGGCTTTAACCTGGTGTTGTAAGACTCCTTACTACGTTGGCCGCATTACATATCACCAAATTCAGAATTGCCTGTTCCCCAGTCGGCTCTGTCACAAGCTGCTGCCAAAAAACATCGCAAAGACATTCCACAAATTCCTTGGGCGGAATTCTCCGCTCCCCACGTGGCGTGGGAGAATCGTGGGAGGGCCTCCTGACATTTTTTACGCCCCTCTGGCGCTTCTCCAGCCCCCCCCCCCCCCAGTGACTCTCCCCTCCCCCGGCTCAGAAAAATCGCCGCTCGCCGTTTTTCACGACGGCTATCCCGATTTTTAATCAGGAGCGGAGAATACCTTTTCTTGGGATCCACCTGATTTTCCCAGTCCACCTGCATATTGAAGTCCCCATGATTATTGGAGGCCTTTTTTACATGCCGTTTCTATCTCCTGATTTATATTCTGCCCCACATCTTGACTACTGCTAGGGGGCCTGTACATAACTCCCATCTGGGTCTTTTTACCTTTGCGATTCCTCAACTCTACCCACAGAGATTCTATGCCTTCTAATCCGATATCGCTCCTCGCTATCGATTTAACTTCATTCCTTTCTAACAATGCAACCCCGCCCCCTTTGCCCACCTGCCTGTCCTTTTGATCGGACATATATCCTTGTATATTTAGATCCCAGCCTTTTTTTTAAAATTCAGGGGCAATTTAGCGTGGCCAATCCACCTGCACATCTTTGGGTTGTGGGGGTGAGACCCACGCAGACACGGGGAGAATGTGTGACGCATCAATTGGACAAAGACTAGAGTTGGATACAACAGAGGCTTTATTGCTCGAAGATGTGTGGCCTCCCACAGCAGCTGGCGAAATGGCTGCTGCACGGAGAACACACATATTTATACTCCATCTACTGGGCGGAGCCAGCAGGCAGGGACTACCGGCGAACCCGTAGTACAGGTCCTACCATACATCACCTAATAAAGGTGTAACAGTGGTTTACCACAATGTGCAAACTCCACAGTGACCCAGGGCCAGGATCGAACCCGAGTTTCCGGTGCTGTAAGGCAGCAGTGCTAACCCACTGCGCCACCGTGCTGCCCACGATTCTAGCCCTGATCCCCTGGAAGCCACGTCTGTGAAGCCCAGAACACGTGCTCGCCAATTTCAATATGCGCGGCACGCTCATTTACCTTGTTCCGTACACTGTGCGCATTTAGGTTCAATGCCTTCAGCCTGCATTGACCACCTCCCTTCTCACAGACGTCCCCTTTCTTGCTCTGCCTGAAGTTAGATTCCTGCCGCTTACCATACCCTCTGTTCTATCGCGTATTCTGGAAACTTTACTCACCTTTCCTGACCCCTTCAACTCATTTAAAGTCCCCAGCGATTGGAAAAGGAGCAGGGTAGACAGCGGAACAGCAATGGCAGGAGTTTTGGGGGTTACTCGGGAAGCACAGCAGAAATTCATCCCAAGGAGGAGGAAACATGCTAAGGAAGCAAAATAAAATAGCACACAAAATGGCCAGGATTAGTGGGAAGCCAGAGGGTTGGGAAGCCTTTAAAAGCGAGCAGAGGACAACTAAAGATATAAAATATGAATGTAGGCTAGTTAGCAATATAAAAGGAGAGTTTTATGGATATACAAAAGGTAAGATTGGACATTGGGCCACTGGAAAACAAGGCTGGAGAAGTAATAATGGGAAACAAAGAAATGGCAGAGGAACTGAAGAGTTACTTTGCATCAGTCTTCACGGTGGAAGACACCAGTGGGATGCCAGAGCCCCAGGAGAACCAGGGGGCAGAGGTGCAGTGACCATTACTAAGGAGAAGGTTCTGGGGAAACTGAAAGGTCTGAAGGTGGATAAATCACCTGGACCAGATGGACTACATCCCAGGGTTCTATAGGAGATAGTTGAGGAGATTGTGGAGGCATTGGTGGTGATCTTTCAGGAATCACTGGAGGCAGGAAGGGTCCCAGAGGACTGGAAAGTGGCTAATGCAACACCGCTGTTTAAGAAGGGAGGGAGGCAGAAGATGGGGAGGCTATGTCTGACAAATCTGTTAGAGTTCTTTGAGGAGGTAACAAGGAAGCTAGACGAAGGCGATCCAGTGGACATGACCTATTTGGATTTCCAGGTTTTTGACAAGGTGCTGTTCAATAAGTTAAGAGCCCGTGGTGTTGAGAGTGAGGTACTGGCGTGGATAGAGGATTGGCTGACTGGCAGAAGTGGGGATAAAGGGGTCCTTTTCAGGATGGCAGCCGGTGACTGGTGGTGTACCTCAGGGGTCTGTGCTGGGACCACAGCTATTGACGATATACATTGATGATCTGGAAGGAGGAACTGAAGGCCTTGTTGCTAACTTTGCAGATGTTACAAATATATGTAGAGGAACAGGTTGTGTTGAGGAAGAAGACGGGGGCGGGCTGCAAAAGGATTTGGAGGAAGGTATAGGGGAGATGTCAGAGGTAGGTTCTTTACACAGAGAGTGGTGGGTGTGTGAAATGCAAGGCCAGCAGAGGTGGTGGAGTCAGAGTCATTAGGGACATTTAAGCGACTCTTAGACAGGCACATGGACAGCAGTAAATTGAAGGTTAGGTTGGTCTTAGATTAGGATAAATGGCACAACATCGTGGGCAGAAGGGCCTGTACTGTGCTGTACTATTCTATGTTCTCATTAACCTGCACCTTCTCCTGTAACCCGCCCCATCTGTACCTGTGCGCCCTGTGCTTGAACTCATCTTGATTGATTGCCACGAGTCAGGTTACCTGGCCGCACACCAGGCAATGCTGAAGCTGGACTCTTCCAATCTCTCTGTTCCTGTGGATGGTGGGCACGGACGGACTGTTAGGGCTGAGAATCACTGCTGCTGCCTCTCCAATTATCCTTGTGATCGACGGCCCCCAGGGTTCAGCAGCTGCCCCCAGCCGAGGGGACTACGGTGTCTGACGTTGAGTCATCACAGCTGCCTCAGCGAACCGTGAGCCGCTAAGTGAGAGCCGCCTGACAGGATCCACAGGCCTGCTAGGCCCTGTGACGGTGCCCCCTCAGAAAGAATCTAATCCACAGATCAATCATTACCCAGAAAGTCCACCGACTATGATCCTACACGTCAGGAGGAGAGAAGAGACTTTGAATTAGTAAGAGCCGTACAAACAACGTCAACACTTTCCATTATTAAGGCGATCAAATTACACTTGTTACGGTGATCAAGTCAAAGTAACTGAGATGAATTGGCCCAATGACCCTTCTCTGAACCGCCAGCATTGCAAATAAATCTCTCCTAAAATAAGCAGACCAAAACTGTACTCTTAAGTTTGATCTCACTGCTGCCCTGGACTGTTGTCGAGACTTGCCTACTTTTTCCCTCCATCCCCTTTGCAATAAAGGTCAACGTCACCTTTTGTTTCCCCAGTTACTCCGATCTGCACACAAATCTTTTGGGATTCAGATTAGACGATACTCTCACGCTTTCCCACATGAGAATCCAAATTTTTTTGTTCGGATGTGTGCGGACTGACGGGAGCCCCTACTGTGCGTGCCCGCATTAAATGCCCAGCAGGCATTGGGGGCAGAAAGTCTTCCCATCATCCCCTGCTCTCCCGACTGCTGGAGCAACGCAAAACCCATAGAACATAGAAGGGCAGCATGGTAGCATGGTGGTTAGCATAAATGCTTCACAGCTCCAGGGTCCCAGGTTCGATTCCCGGCTGAGTCACTGTCTGTGTGGAGTCTGCACGTTCTCCCCGTGTGTGCGTGGGTTTCCTCCGGGTGCTCCGGTTTCCTCCCACAGTCCAAAGATGCGTGGGTTAGGTTGATTGGCTATGCTAAATTGCCCTTAGTGTCCTAAAAAATAAGGTTAATGGGGGGGTTGTTGGGTTACGTAGATAGGTTGACTTGAGTAGGGTGATCATTGCTCGGCACAACATCGAGGGCCGAAGGGCCTGTTCTGTGCTGTACTGTTCTATCTATAAAACATTACAGCCAAGTACACTATTCCCTTATCATCCATATGTCTATCCAATGACCAATTAAATGCCCTTAATGTCGGTGAGTCCTCTACTGTTGCAGGTAGGGCATTCCACGCCCTTACTACTCTCTGAGTAAAGATCCTACCTCTGACATCTGTCCTATATCTATCTCCCCTCAATTTAAAGCTATGTCCCCTCGTGCTGGACATCACCATCCGAGGAAAAAGGCTCTCACTGTCCACCCTATCTAATCCTCTGATCATCTTGTATGCCTCAATTAAGTCACCTCTTAACGTTCTTCTCTCCAACGAAAACAACCTCATGTCCCTCAGCCTTTCCTCATAAGACCTTCCCTCCATACCAAGCAACATCCTGGTAAATCTCCTCTGCAACCTTTCCAATGCTTCCACATCCTTCCTATAATGCGGTGACCAGAACTGCACGCAATACTCCAAATGCGGCCACACCAAAGTTTTGTACAGCTGCAACATGACCTCATGGCTCCGAAACTCAATCCCTCTACCAATAAAAGCTAACACCGTACGCCTTCTTAACAACCCTCTCAACCTGGGTGGCAACTTCCAGGGATCTATGCACATGGACACCGAGATCTCTCTGCTCGTCCACACTACCAAGAATCTTACCATTAGCCCAGTACTCTGACTTCCTGTTATTCCTTCCAAAATGAATCACCTCATACTTTTCTGCATTAAACTCCATTTGCCACCTCTCAGCCCAGCTCTGCAGCTTATCTATGTCCCTCTGTAACCTGCAACATCCTTCCGCACTGTCCACAACTCCACCGACGTCAGTGTCATCTGCAAATTTACTCACCCATCCTTCTACGCTCTCCTCCAGGTCATTTATAAAAATGACAAACAGCAGTGGCCCCAAAACAGATCCTTGTGGTACACCACTAGTAACTGGACTCCAGTCTGAACATTTCCCATCAACCACCACCCTTTGTCTTCTTACAGCTAGCCAATTTCTGATCCAAACTGCTAAATCACCCTGAATCCCATGCCTCCGTATTTTCTGCAATAGCCTATCGTGGGGAACATTATCAAACGCTTTACTGAAATCCATATACACCACATCAACTGCTTTACCCTCATCCACCTGTTTGGTCACCTTCTCAAAGAACTCAATAAGGTTTGTGAGGCACGACCTACTGTTCACAAAACTGTGTTGACTATCCCTAATCAAATGATTCCTTCCTAGATGATTATAAATCCTATCTCTTATAAACCTTTCCAAGACTTTGCCCACAACAGAAGTAAGGCTCACTGGTCTATAGTTACCGGGGTTGTCTCTACTCCCCTTCTTGAACAACAGGACATTTGCTATCCTCCAGTCCTCTGGCACTATTCCTGTCAACAATAGCTACATAAAGATCAAAGCCAAAGGCTCAGCAATCTCTTCTGTAGCCTCCCAGAGAATCCTAGGATAAATCCCATCCGGCCCAGGGGACTTATCTATTTTCACACTTTCCAGAATTGCTAACACCTCCTCCTTATGAACCTCAAGCCCTTCTAGTCTAGTAGCCTGTATCTCAGTATTCTCCTCGACAACATTCTCTTTTTCCTGCGTGAATACTGACGAAAAATATTCATTTCGCACCTCTCCTATCTCCTCGGACTCCACGCACCCAGCCGGCCTCAATCCCCGTTGCCCGGGAGTGGTGGCAACTGCTGGTCATGCTGTAGCCCACTAGAGGCAGCAGATCAGCAAGCAAGGAACGCCCAGGCTGACTGGGGGTGGTGGGTGGCGAGAAAAGGCGAGAGGCAGCCTGAAGTAAGGACGGGTGGCTTTTGTCCTTCTTGATAACGGGTCCCTCGATCCCCCCTTGGCTGTTCCCCCAACCGTCACTGCGGAATACCTGCGGTGAAACTCAATCCCTCTACCAATAAAAACTAACACACCGTACACCTTCTTAACAACCCTATCAACCTGGGTGGCAACTTCCAGGGATCTATGGACATGGACACCGAGATCTCTTTGCTTGTCCACACTACCACGAATCATACCATTAGCCCAGTACTCTGTCTTCCTGTTACTCCTTCCAAAATGAATCACCTCACACTTTTCACTTTGCCGGGAATCGAACCTGGGACCCTGGCTCGGCGAAGCAACAGCGCTAAGCACTGTGCTACCATGCTACCTGGAACATCACTGCCTGATTCGGGTTTTGGACAGAGAATTGTTTTGAGAATGGAACTGGATAAGTACATGAAGGAAAGGCAGAATGAGTGTATTGTTCTTTGGAAATGTCAAGGCAGACCCCATGGGCGAAACAGCCTCCCTGTGCTGCGTTATAACAGGTGTAGTGCCACAGGCAAGATATAGATGAAAGGAAAGAGTATATTGTAGATAAATATGCTCACGATACCGAAATAGATGGCAAAGCAAGTTGCAACAAGGATATAAAGGGTGGAATTCAATGTCTGCCGGAGGCATGTGAGAGGCAGGCATGGGCGTTTAATCGGGAAAAGGGGTGTGGCATTCGGTCCTAGCCTCCTTCCCATCTCCATCCAATTAAATCTGGAGTGGGCGGGCTGGCTCCCACCTAGACGCCAAATGGGGTCCGAAAGTGGGGAGTTAGCGACCACTCCAAGACCTCATCCATCCACCGCAGGGTCACCGTCGGTGCGGAGTCTGCACGTTCTCCCCGTGTCTGCGTGGGTTTCCTCTGGGTGCTCCGGTTTCCTCCCACAGTCCAAAGATGAAAATGAAATGAAAAATGCTTATTGTCACGAGTAGACGTCAATGAAGTTACTGTGAAAAGCCCCTAGTCGCCACATTCCGGCGCCTGTTCGGGGAGGCTGTTACGGGAATTGAACCGTGCTGCTGGCCTGCCTTGATCTGCTTTAAAAGCCAGCGATTTAGCCCAGTGTGCTAAACCAGATGGGCAGGTTAGGTGGATTGACCCTGCTACAATTGCCCTTAGTGTCCAAAGTAAAGGTTAGGCGGCCGTGTGGAGTTTACACATTCTTCCCCCGTGTCTGCGTGGGTCTCACCCCCACAATCCAAAGATGTGCAGGGTAGGTGGATTGGCCACGCTAAATTGCCCCTTAATTGGCAATAAATTGGGTACTCTAAATTTATTTAAAAAAAGAAAAGGTTAGGTGGCGTTATGGAGATAGGGTGGAGGTGTGGGTTTAAGTAGGGTGCTCTTTCCAATGGCTTGTGCAGACTCAATGGGCCGAATGGCACTGTAAATTCCATGATTCTATGAAATGCTGGCCCACCTGTTGTGTAAGGAAGTTTTTCCCTCTGTCACCACTTGCTCGTCAGCCACAAATCACTCTCCTTCACTGGCCTTAGAGACACAATATCCCAGACCACAGCTATGAAATCTCATCTGGACCCTCTCCGAAGCCTTCTCGCCACTCCTGAAGTGTGCTTCCCACAACTGGACACAGTACTCCACCGGGCCCGAATTACGGTTTCAGAAAGGTTTCACATAACTTGTCGGCTTTTGTGCGCAATGCCTCTATTTATAAATCCCGTATGCTTCATCAACTGTCTTCCTGACCTGTTCTGTCGCCTTCAAAGATGCACGTACAAACACTCTCCCGTCTCCCTGATATAATACCGTTTAAGGTGGTTCTTAGGGTTCATGTGACTGTCCCGGAGTGGGGTCCTCCCCGGGAGTAGAAGATGTGAAAGGTGTGGGAGGGGCTCGGCGAACCCTCATGTTTTGAGGGTGTGAAAAGTTGGGTCGTTTTTGGGAGGTGGTGTTTGAGAGTTTGTTTGGGGGGGGGGGGGGGAGGGGAAGGTTGGGGAGGGGGTGAGTTAGGATGACGGAGGACCCTACTGTGGCAATCTTTGGAGGTGCCGGGGCTACAGGAGGGGAAGCGGGCTGATGTGGTGGCCTTCGCCTCTCTGGTTGCCTGGCAACCGATACTACTGCAGTGAAAGGGCAGTACGGTGGCCTAGTGGTTAGCACAACCGCCTCACGGCGCTGAGGTCCCAGGTTCGATCCCGGCTCTGGGTCACTGTCCGTGTGGAGTTTGCACATTCTCCCCGTGTCTGCGTGGGTTTCACCCCCACAACCCAAAAATGTGCAGAGTAGGTGGATTGGCCACGCTAAATTGCCCCTTAATTAGAAAAAATAATTGGCTAATCTAAATTTATAAAAAAAAAACAAACTACTGCAGTGAAGGATGGCAGTGCCGCCAGGGGACCACGGCTTGGTTGGGGGGATTTGTGTGAATTTTTTAGGCCGGAGAAAGTAAAGTTCACCCTTAGGGGGCTGAAGAGGGGGTTTTATCTGCTTTGGAGGCTGTTTCTGTCATTGTACATCGCGATGGCGGGGCGTGAGGGGGAGGGAATTAAATTGAACGAAAAGGGCGGCACGGTAGCACAGTGGTTAGCACGGCTGACTCACAGCGCCAGGTAGGCTTCAAGTAGGCTTCAATGAAGTTACCGTGAAAAGCCCCTAGTCGCCACATTCCGGTGCCTGTTCGGGGAGGCCGGTACGGGAATTGAACCCCGCGCTGCTGGCCTTGTTCCGCTTCACAAGCCAGCTATTTAGCCCACTGAGCTATACCAGCCCCTGGTTGACTCCCTTCATTCTTCCCACCAAAGATATCAGTTTTCCGTGTGAAATTTAATCCCTCGGGAGTCCGACCATTCTACTAGCCTGTTGCTTTGGAGTCAATTTCCCTTGTCCTTACTCTGTGCCACAGCTCCAGATTGTGTGTCATCCGCCAAGTTTGAAAATGCAGATGGTGAAATTAGAATTAAAAGTCTAATGATTTTTTTTTACACAGAGGGTAGTGGGTGCCTGGAACTCGCTGCCGGAGGAGGTGGTGGAAGCAGGGACGATAGTGACGTTTAAGGGGCATCTTGACAAATACATGAATAGGATGGGAATAGAGGGATACGGACCCCGGAAGTGTAGAAGATTTTAGTTTAGACGGGCAGCATGGTCGGCACAGGCTTGGAGGGCCGAAGGGCCTGTTCCTGTGCTGTACTTTTCTTTGATGTGGAGATGCCGGCGTTGGACTGGGGTGAGCACAGTAAGAAGTCTGACAACATCAGGTTAAAGTCCAACAGGTTTATCTCAAACCCGAGCTTTCGGAGCACTCCTGAGGAAGGAGCAGTGCTTCGAAACCTCGTGTTTGACATAAACCTGTTGGACTTTAACCTGGTGTTGTAAGACTTCTTACTGTACTTTTCTTTGTTCTTTGAAACTATTGTCGATTGTCGTAAAAACCCATCTGGTTCACTCATGTCCTTTTAGGGAAGGAAATCTGCCGTCCTTACCTGGTCTGGCCTACATGTGACTCCAGACCCACAGCAATGTGGTTAATTCTTAACTGCCCTTCAAGAGTGTGATGATATGATCTGCATACTCGTCTGCCATTGGGCCAGAACGTCGGCTTACCATTGGCCCTGGTCGGTCATGTGCCTCTCGACCGATTGGCCGAGAGGCTGAGTTAACCACGCCTCTAACAACGAGGTATAAATGCTCAGAAGCCTGACGATCGTCCCTTTCCACTGTAGACGATCGCCAGGCTGTGTTCTAGTTAATTAAAGCCTGACATTGGTAAATCACTCGCCTCGCGTGCAATCGATGGTGCATCAAAGAGCAATTAGAGATGGGCAATAAATGCTGCCTGGTATGGAGGGCGCTAGCTATGAAGAAAGGTTGAGTAGATTAGGATTGTTTTCGTTGGAAAGACGGAGGTTGAGGGGGGACCTGATTTGAGGTCTACAAAATTATGAGAGGTATGGACAGGGTGGATAGCAACAAGCTTTTTCCAAGATTGGGAGTGTCAATTACAAGGGGTCACGATTTCAAGGTGAGAGGGGGAAAGTTTAAGGGAGATGTGCGTGGAAAGTTTTTTACGCAGAGGGTGGTGGGTGCCTGGAATGCTTTACCAGCGGAGGTGGTAGAGGCGGGCATGATGGCATCATTTAAGATGCATCTAGACAGGTATATGAACGGGCGGGAACAGAGGGCAGTAGATCCTTGGAAAATAGGAGACAGGTTTAGATAAAGGATCTGGATCGGCGAAGGCTGGGAGGGCCGAAGGGCCTGTTCCTGTGCTGTAATTTTCTTTGTTCTTTGTTCAATATATATTCATCCTATGAACGAACAAAAAAATATATAAAAACTGGCAAGTCATGCTGCAGTTGTATAGAACCTTGGTAAGGCCAACTTGGAATATTGCGCACAATTCTGGTCGCCACACTACCAGAAGGATGTGGAGGCTTTGGAGAGGGTGCAGAGGAGGTTTACCAGGATGTTACCTGGTATGGAGGGCCTTAGGGATGAGGAGAGGTTGGATAAACTTGGGTTGTTCTCACTGGAATGATGTCGGTTGAGGGGGCGACCTGATAGGGCAGCATGGTAGCACAGTAGTTAGCACTGTTGCATCACAGCGCCAGAGACCCAGGTTCGATTCCCCACTGGGTCACTGTCCGTGCGGAGTCTGCACGTTCTCCCCCACGTGTCTGTGTGGGTTTCCTCCGGGTGCTCCGGTTTCCTCCCACAAGTCCCGAAAGACGTGACGTTAGGTGAGTTGGACATTCTGAATTCTCCCGAACAGGCGCCGGAATGTGGCGACGAGGGGAATTTCACAGTAACTTCATTGCAGTGTTAATGTAAGCCGACTTGTGACACGAATAAAGATTATTATTATTAGAAGTCTACAAAATTGTGAAGGGCATAGGCAGGGTGGACAGTCAGAAATTGTTTCCCAAGGCGGAAGGTGGAATTACTCGGGGACAGAGGTTTAAGGTGCGAGGGGCAAGGTTTAGAGGAGATGTACGAGGTAAGTTTTTTACACAGAGGGTAGTGGGTGCCTGGAACTCGCTGCCGGAGGAGGTGGTGGAAGCAGGGACGATAGTGACGTTTAAGGGGCATCTTGACAAATACATGAATAGGATGGGAATAGAGGGATACCGACCATGGAAGTGCAGAAGGTTTTAGTTTAGACGGGCAGCATGGTCGGCACGGGCTTGGAGGGCCGAAGGGCCTGTTCCTGTGCTGTACCTTTCTTTGTTCTTTGTTCTATACCTTACAACAGCCATGTTTGACGCCACTCCTTGCTGATTTACCTCACCTCCTTCTGTTGGTCTGCTGCTGGTCAGACACTGATCGTCCCCACTGCTATCACTGTCAATACAATGAGGCCGGGTTAATCCTGGGCCAGGCTAGCATCATGAGGAGAGGGCTGTGTGTGCAGGCTGTCGATAGCTGCTCCTCGCTGCTTGGGCGCACAGCCAGAACAAAACCCATTATTCCGGTGCCAAGGCTGCCCAGGAGACGGATGAATGGGGACGACTCATTCGCTGGGAGGGATTGTGTGTCTGCTGGAACTCATCCTTCTCGACAGCAGCTGAACTGCTTGGGAAACACACAGCAGCGTTTTGAGATTCAGTGAAGATCCTCAACTCAGTTTCCTGTCGCTGGCAGAGTCAGTCAGGATTTATTCAGTTATTCAGCTCATGGATCTGATTAAGGGATTCGGTGGTGGATAGTGGGGACCAGGAAGAGAACATATTCTATCCCTCAAGAGTCACAGAGCTTTCCAGCACAAAATGAGGCCCTTCGGCCCGTTGTGTCTGCGCCGGCCATCAAACAACGATCTATTCTAATCCCATTTTCAAGTGGTCATCTAAACACTTCTTAATAGTTGTGAGAGTTCCTGCCTCTACCACCCTTTCAGACAGCGAGTTCCAGATTCCCATCATCCTCTAGGTGAAAAGGTTTCCCCTCAAATCACCTCCAAATCTCGCCCCTTACCGTAAATCTGTGGCCCTGGTTATTGACCCTCCGCTAAGGGGAAACGTTCCTCCCTATCCACCCTATCTGTGTCCCTCATAATGTTGTCCACCTCAATCAGGCCCCCCCTCAGCCTTCTCTGCTCCAAGGAAAACAGCCCCAGCCTAACCAGCCTCTCTTCATAGCTGAAACGCTCCAGCCCAGGGCAACATCCTGGTGAATCTCCTCTGCTCCCTCTCCAGGGCAGTCACATCCTGGTGAATCTCCTCTGCCCCCTCTCCAGGGCAGGCAGCCCTGCGCAAGCTCAAATGACGTCAAGCAGGCTTGGCATCAATCTGCCCACACAGCCACACCCACACGCCTGCACACTCACACACTCCACACGCACACTCTTTCTATTCGAGCGCTCAATTTAACGTGTGCACCAAGTCTTTGCTGTGGAACTGGGCACCACCATCACATTGAAGCAATGTGGCCATCGTAAACGCGGCGTCCGGTCAGTGAACCTGAGGGCTCGGGGCCTGGCCAGGGTTACCGGGGGAGGGGTGGGTGGTATGGGCCACGAGGCACGGCACTCGGTGACACCGGATAAGGAGGCAGGAGCGGACACTATTTTTAAAGGGCATGCTAACCCTTCACTTGAACGCTGCACATCAGCCACCCTGAAAGTGAACCTCCTCCATAGTTCCTGAAATGTTTCAGGTTCTCAGGGGGCCTGGTCGGGTAGATACCTGAGTGCATGTTTCCCCTTCTAGGGGAGTCTCTACAACCCGGCGCCTTGGGACGGAGATGGGGAGAAGTTATTTCTCTCAGAAGACCGGTGGTATGTGGAACTTGCTTCCCCAGAAAGCAATGGAGGCTGGGTCATTGAATATCTGAGTCAGACAGAGAGAGTCAAGAGTGTGGTGAATGCAACTCCGTAATTCACACTGTATTGTATATACATGAGACCATGCATTTGTAAGCGCAGTTGCATTGCCCGACCACTAGGGGGAGTAGGGCTGGGAATGCTTAGGAGTTTGTACAGGGCTCCACCCTTGGCTCCGCCCACGACTCCTCCCCCTGGACTGCTGTATAAATACCAATGCTCAGAGCCAGTCGTTCAGTTCATCGAGAGTTCAACGCGGAACAGGCTGGCTCTGTTGTAAGTAGATTAAAACCACTGTTCATATCTTAAAGCATGTGTCTAGTGAATTGATGGTTCCATCAAAGAGTTCTGTTGGGAGGGGAAGAGGCAGACAGGAAAGTGGAGATGGCAGCAGAGCAGCAGCCATGATCTTATGGAATGGCTGAGCAGAATCGAAGGGCTGAATGGTCCACGTCTGCTCTAAGAAATGGAATCCTGAAGGCTGCTCGTCACGGAAGCCAAAGGCCGACCACTGGGGAATCTAAGGCTCCGCTGGGCAGTCAAGAAGACAGCTCGGAGGATACGGGACGCATGGCGGAAGGAGGGAACCAGGCGGTCCTCATGGTTTAGTGTTAGCTTCCCTGTCCATTCCCTTCCAGGCCTCACAGGAAAGTCAGGCAATTCTCTCATGCGGGTCTCACCACGCCAGTAGGATGGCCAGGGAGTGGAGGTAGAGGAGATGGGAGACAAAGTATTCCTCAGACGGTGCACAATCACATCATTCCCCCAGACCCTCCCCAGTGTGAACACTCTCACGACAATGGATATGGTGGTTGCCATTGCAGCCAGGGTCACAGGTTGGCGAGCGGAGTCGAAACATCCCCGGGCGGCCACTGGAGGCAGTGACGGCTGAGACCACGGATAGTGGGAGGCTAACGCCGTGTGTGACGCGCCCCCATTAAACACACGTGACGGCAATCGATGTGGACCCTTTCTGAATGTATCGCCGCCTTGTCAGATGACACCATTGCACCTTCAGCTTGCGGCCATTGTAAGGGGAGGAAGAGTTTGCTCAGGGCTTCCAGTACGTGAGCAGTGGGTAGGATCTCGTGCTCATGTGAAATCAGGAGGACACGTCATCTGCCTAAGCAAGAGATGAATTTCGATTGCACGGCCAAACAGAGGCTTCACAGCCGCAGGATGGGTGTGAAAGGGGTAATGGCCGCTCCCTGTTGCAATGTTATTTGATTGGGCTGATGTTGAATCTTGATATTGCCGTGTGACCAAAGAACATTAGACTATGTTTCATAAACAAAGTTATTTATTACTAACAAACTACTAAAATGTCAAATTACTAAAATACAGTTGGTGTAACACTAACTTACACTAAAATACTACAGAGCTGTTCTATTAAGCAACTGCTATAAACTCCTTACTGACACCTCCTGGTGTGTCTGGGTCACGTATCTGCATACTCACACCACCTGATGGTCGGATGCTGGAACTACAACAGTTATACATCTATTATTATTTACTTATCTACTTATCATCACATCAATGGGTCTTGCCTCCAGTGCATAAACCTCTCCTGACTGCTGCTGTACCTCTGCTTCTGTGAACCCAGTAACAAAGAACTCAAAACAAAGAACAATACAGCAGAGGAACAGGCCCTTCGGCCCTCCAAGCCTGTACTGGTCATGATACCACCCTTGGCCAAATTCCTCAGCCCTTCCTTGTGCCGTCTCCCTCCATATCCATCCTATCCATGTATTTGTCCAGATGCCTTTTGTGCGCAATATTCCAAGTGCGGCCTTACCAAGGTTCTACCCAACTGCAGCACGACTTGCCAGTTTTTAGACTCGATGCCCCGTCCAATGAAGGCAAGCATTCCGTCTGCTTTCTTGACTAGCTTCGAATAGAGAACATCGAACGGTACAGCACAGAACAGGCCCTTCGGCCCACGATGTTGTGTCAACCATTTATCCTAATCTAAGACCAACCTATCCTTCAATTTACTGCTGTCCACGCGCCTAAGAGTCACTTCTGCCAGTCAGCCAATCCTCTATCCATGCTTCCCGAGTAACCCCCAAAACTCCTGCCATTGCTGTTCCACTGTCTAACCTGCTCGGCTCCTTTTCCAATCAACTCTGGCCAGCTCCTCCCTCATGTAGTTCCCTTTATTTAATTGTAATATCGTTACATCTGGTTGCAGCTTCTCCCTCTCAAACTGCAGGGTAAATTCTATTATATTGTGGTCACTGCTCCCTAAGAGTTCCTTCACCTTAAGTTCCCCAATCAAGTCTGCCGCATTACACATCACCAAATCCAGAATTGCCTGTCCCTAGTAGGCTCTGTCACAAGCTGCTCCAAAAAAACATCTCTTAGACATTCCACAAATTCCTTTCTTTGGGATCCACTACCAACCTGATTTTCCCAGTCCACCTGCATATTGAAGTCCCCCATGATTATTGTAATGTTGCCTTTTTTACATGCCTTTTCTATCTCCTGATTTATTTTTTGCCCCACCTCCTGACTACTGCTAGGGGGCCTGTCCATAACTCCCATCAGGGTCTTTTGTTCCTTTGTGATTCAGCAGTGGGCAGCACGGTAGCACTGTGGCTTCACAGCACCAGGGTCCCAAGATCGATTCCCCGCTGGGTCACTGTCTGTGCGGAGTCTGCACGTTCTCCCAGTGTGTGCGTGGGTTTCCTCCGGGTGCTCTGGGTTCCTCCCACAGTCCAAAGACGTGCAGGTTAGGTGGATTGGCCGTGATAAATTGCCCTTAGTGTCCAAAAAGGTTAGGAGGGGTTATTGGGTTATGGGGATAGGGTGGAAGTGAGGGCTTAAGTGGGTTGGTGCAGACTCGATGGGCTGAATGACCTCCTTCTGCACTGTATGTTCTATGTACCCAGAGATTCTATGTCTTCTGATCCTATATTGCTCCTTGCTATCGATTGCACTTCTTCCTTACTTAGAATGCCACCCCTTTGACCATCTGCCTGTCCTTTCGATAGAACACATATCCTTGGATATTTCGATCCCAGCCCTGATCCCCTTGCAGCCACGTCTCTGTGATGCCCCCAACATTGTAACGGCCAATTTCAATGTCTGCAACAAGCTCATTTACCTTGTTCTGTGTACTGCGCGCATTTAGGTACAACTCCCTCAGTTCTGCGTTGACCACCCCCCCTTCTCATAGTAATGCACTGGGAAGAGTTGTTGCGAACCTGGGGCAGGATTCTCCGTCCCGCCAGCCCCTGTTTTCTGGCACGGTGCACCCCTGCCAGAAGTGGGATTGTCTGTTCCCACAGTGGGTGCGCTGCTGGTGAAGCGTGGGATCCTGGGAGAATCCCGCTCGTTCTGCTAGCGTACAGTTCCACGAATGATGAGTATAACACCCAGTGGTCACTCTGTATATATCTACAGCACACTTAACCATTTCACAACTGATTTCCACCCCATGACCACTCCTGGAGATTCTGCCAAGTGTCAGATCACTACCAGAAGTTTGAAACTTGCCTGATGTTGCCCCTCCATTGCCCCAAAGATATTGAGGGTCCGTATCCCCAATGCCCAATTGATATCGGTTAATTCGTCACAGGCAGATGAGGCTGCGACCTCGGTATCTCAGGGAGCTGCTGATGTCGCGAAGGATTGGCGCGTTCACCTCTCACTTCTCTTTTAATCCTCCATTTGCTCACCATCACTTGTAATTGAGAATTTGTAATGGCGACCCTGGCCAAGTCGCATTTTGCCTGCCATCAGCTGACCTGATGGACTCTGCTGCAAAAGGCATCTTGACAAGCACATGGATAGGATGGGTATGGAGGGTACGGCTCTCGAATGTGCTGAGGGTTTTGGCCAAGGTTGGTATGATTTAGCTCACTGGGCTAAATTGCTGGCTTTTCAAGCAGGCCAGCAGCTTGGTTCGATTCCCGTACCAGCCTCCCCGAACAGGCGCCGGAATGTGGCGACTAGGGGCTTTTCACAGTAACTTCATTGAAGCCTACTCGTGACAATAAGCCATTTTCATTTCATTTCATTACCAGTACGGGCTTGAAGGGCCGAAGGGTTTGACCCTGTGTTGTATATTTCTGTGTTCGAAGAAGCAATCAACAGCGCCAGTCCATCTCAGGGAGGCATTCAGCTCTGGCATGCCCGTGAACTGGAAGACTGATAGGGGCTGGTTTAGCTCACTGGGCTAAATCGCTAGCTTTTAAAGCAGACCAAGGCAGGCCAGCAGCACGGTTCAATTCCTGTACCAGCCACCCCCCCCCCCCCCCCCCCCCCCCCGGACAGGCGCCGGAATGTGGCGACTAGGGGCTTTTCACAGTAACTTCATTGAAGCCGACTCATGACAATAAAGCGATTTTCATTTCAAGAGAGAGCTATGGGCGTATCCACACAACGCAAGCCCTCGAGTCACTACCTGTGCAGAGGAGGGAAACACTATAAAGCTTCTTGACATTGTTGAAAGTGAATGCATTATTACATGGTGAAATGTCGGCGGGGGCGGCGGGGCGGCGGGGGGGGGGGGGGTTCTGCTGTATGGCAGGAGCTTTATGCTTTGTGGATTCTGTGTTAACGCGCAGCCTTTACAGAGCCCCTGTAATATGATTCCAGCTCTTGATACATGGCCTCATTCTGTCGATTTGCTCACGTCAGGTTTTCAGCTGCCCAACCAGAGCTGTACTGATAAATCACTAGTTCACATGCACCATAAATGTGCGAGCGCTCTCGCACAGGCCAGGACACATTCATCCTCACAGCTGTGTATTTCTGAGACTCACAATTTGTTTCTTTTTATTCCTCTCTATCCTCGTTCGCGTGCTCTTTCTTTCAGTCCCTCCTTCACCCCTCCTCTCCTCTTTTCTTGCCCCATTGTTTTGCTAGCGCTGTAAAAGAGGCAAAGAAATAATCTAAATCTTAAAGAAGAGTTGGGAAGTCAGAGGATTGCGAAGGACACAGGGTCGGCCCCCTTGCCCACTCTCTGGCTATCCGTTGACAACTTTGTTTCCATCCAATAATTCCAATTCGCTTCCTGCACCTAGTGGTGCCCTCAGGGTCTCTTCCGTGTTTCCACAGCTGGTCATTCCTGGAACCGGTCACTAGTTTGTCGCCAGAGGCCTATAATCTAAGGAGCGCCACTCAGCATCAAGTCGACCAGGAGGCTCTCCCATCTCTTACTGTCAGTCAGTGGCGTACCAGGAGGATTTTGCAGGTTGATGCTCAATCTGTTTCGGTCGCGATATGGACGCACCTTCCTTGCACATCAAGTCCTGGGGTGGAGATCCGATAAAGGTGGCACGTTTCATGCATAAGGAACAGTCATCCCCTGCCCCAACTGTCTCGGTCTTTGTTCGAACACAGCAAGCAGAACGATAGGCCCCACGTTGGCGGCACGGTAGCGCAGTGGCTAGCACTGTTGCTTCACAGCTCCAGGGTCCCAGGTTCGATTCCCACTTGGGTGACAGTCTGTGCGGAGTCTGCATGTTCTCCCCGTGTCTGTGTGCTCCGGTTTCCTCCCACAAGTCCCGAAAGACGTGCTTGTTAGGGTGAATCGGACATTCTGAATTCTCCCTCTGTGTACCCGAACAGGCGCCGGAATATGGCGACTAGGGGATTTTCACAGTAACTTCATTGCAGAGTTAATGTAAGCCGACTTGTGACAATAAAGATTATTATTCAGGCAGCCCGGTAGCACAGTGGTTAGTACTGTTGCTTCACGGGCAGCACGGTGGCCTAGTGGTTAGCACAACCGCCTCACGGCGCTGAGGTCCCAGGTTCGATCCCGGCTCTGGGTCACTGTCCGTGTGGAGTTTGCACATTCTCCCCGTGTCTGCGTGGGTTTCACCCCCACGACCCAAAAATGTGCAGAGTAGGTGGATTGGCCACGCTAAATTGCCCCTCAATTGGAAACAATAATTGGGTAATCTAAATTTATAAAAAAAAAAAGTACTGTTGCTTCACAGCGCCAGGGTCCCAGGTTCGATTACCCACTGGGTCACTGTCTGTGCGGAGTCTGCACGTTCTCCCCGTGTGTGTGCATGAGTTTCCTCCGGGTGCTCCAGTTTCCTCCCACAGTCCAAAGATGTGCAGATTAGGTGGATTGGCCATGTTAAATTGCCCTTGGTGTCCAAAAGGTTAGGAGGTGTTAGTGGGTTATGGGGATAGGGTGGAGACTCGATGGGCCGAATGGCCTCCTTCAGCACTGTATGTTCTCTATTCTATTATTTGTTGCCATATCCAAGTACAATGTCAACTCGGAATGATTCACCCTAATTAGCCTTCATTACACGGCTCAAGATTGACCCTTTTTGTTATTTAAAAAAAATGAAGCATAGCTTTTTCACTTCCTCTCCTGGGGGTGTGGATATCTGCTGAGTCCGAGCTCCAGGCATGCCCTTTCGCTGGTGCCAACATCGAACGCTCAATCTGCCAATGGGAGCCTAAACACAGAGGGCCGAATTTGAGGCCTGGTGCATGGGGTGCGGGAACGGGGTTGATGAGCCATCAATTGCACGAGAGACGAGTTGCTTTACAAAAGTTAGGCTTTAATAAACTAGAACTTAGCCCTGCGGTTGTCTACAATAAAATGGACGACCGCCGGGCGTTTGACTATTTATACCCCGGCAAGGAGGCGTGGTTAACTCAGCCTCTCGACCAATCGGAGAGCTGTCACATGACTGGTCTCAACCAATCGGTCGAGAGGCACATGACCGACCAGGGCCAATGGTAAGCCGGTGTTCTGCCCCAATGGCAGACAGCTATGCAAATCATATCACCACAGGGGTCCACAGGTATTCCAGGCCTTGGAAACGTTCCAATCCACCATTAATGGGGCCGGCAATGTTCCAGGGAGAGAGGGAGGGGAGGACCATGATCCTCTCTGTCTCCTGATTGGGGCCTGTCAAGGAAGTTAAAGTACCTGAATTGTGTGAAGGTTTGGTGCCCTTATCTAAGAAAAGGCTATATTTGCCACAGAGGGAGTGCAGCGGAGGCTGATTCCTGGGCTGACAGGATTGCCGTAGGAGGGGCGATTGGGTCGACTGAGCCTGTAGTCACTGAGATGTAGAAGAATGGGAGGGGATCTCATTGAAATGTATAAAATTCCGACAGAACTGGGAGGGATGTTGGGCTGGATTCGCCTTGGGTGGGATCCTTTGATTCACCGGCTGATTCCTGGACTCCCACGGTGTGAAGGGGCATGGGGAGAGCGCGGGGCTGTGGCTCAAAGGGCTGAATGGCCTAATTCTGTGCCTATTTTCGATGTTTCGGTCCCACAGATCATTGATGACCGCTTTGCCAGAGTCGGACAGCAGATCCATTTCTCATCAGGAGTGTCTTTGTTCGCATCGGCAGCCTCATCTCTTGCCAAGAGCTCCAGATGCCTGGGCATCTGGGATGCAACAGCCCTCAGCCGCAACAACTGGCAGCCCTTCCAATAAATGTTGGTGCCACCAATGGCGCTGACCATTCTTTTCTTTAAAAATATTTTTATTCTCCTCCTTTTCCACAATTTTTATCCCGAATTTACACCCAACAACAATCAATAACCAACCACAAATATCTCAAACCCCATAACAGTAACAACGATCCCATCCTCCCCCCCCCCCTGCCCAGACGTCAGCCCGCATGTTAACATAAACAAATGACAAAGAAAAAAAAAAGGAATCAGGGATTACCCATAGCCATCTTCAACATACACAGCCGCCCCCCCCGCCCAACTAATGTTCGATGTTATCCAGTTCTTGAAAGAGCATAATAAATAGTGCCCATGACTTGTAGAACCCCTCCGAGCTTCCCCTCAGTTCGAACTTAACCTTCTCAAGGGTCAACAGGTCCCCCCGCCACGCCAGGGCACAGGGTGGAGAGGCTGCCCTCCATCCCAACAGGATCCGCCTTCGGGCGATCAGCGAGGCGAAGGCTATGATATCTGCCTCCGCGCCCCGTTTCCAACCCCGGCTGGTCCCACACCCCGAATATGGCCTCCCGGGGACCCGGGTCCAGCTTCACATGCACCACCTTGGAAATTACCCTAAACACCTCCTTCCAGTAATCCTCCAGCTTTGGACAGAACCAAAACATATGAACGTGATTAGCGGGCTCCCCCCCCCGCCCGCAACATTCATACACATCTTCTACCCCTTCAAAGAATCGGCTCATCCTCGCTCTTGAGGTGCGCTCTGTACACCACCTTCAGCTGTATCAGCCCCAACCTCGCACATGAGATGGAGGCATTCACTCTCCGGAGCACCTCACATCAGACCCCCTCCTCCACACCCTCTCCCTACTCTTCCTCCCACTTTGATTTAATCCCCTCCAGTGGTGCCTTATCCTTTTCCAACATAGCTCCGTACACCGCTGACACTGTTCCCTTCTCCAGTCCCCTTGCCACCAGCAGCACCTCCTCCAACAACGTGGCTGGTTCCTCCGGGAAGCTCTGTATCTCCTTCCTGGCAAAGTCCCGAACCTGCATCTACCTAAACACTTCTCCCTGCTCCAGCCCATACTTCGCTTCCAGCTCCCTCAATCCTGCAAATCGACCCCGAAGAAATAAATCTTTTAGGGTCTTACTCCCCTTCTCTTCCCATTTACGAAAGCTTCCGCCCACCTCCCCGGCTCAAATCTGTGGTTCTCCCGGATCGGCATTTCCCTCGACCCTGCCCCCAACCCGAAGTGTTGGCGAAACTGCCTCCAGATTTTCAATGAGGCTATTACTACCGGACTCCCTGAGTATTTCCCCGGAGCTATCGGGAGCGGGACCGTTGCTAGTGCCTTCAGCCCCGACCCCCTGCACAAACTCTCCTCCATTCTGACCCACTGGGAATCAACCCCTCTGACCCAGCTCCGCACCTTCTCCACATTCGCCGCCCAGTGGTAGTACATCAGGTTCGGGAGACCCAAACCCCCTGCCTGCCTTCCCCTCTGTAGCAGCACCTTCTTCACTCTGGCCACCTCCCCTCCTCATATAAACGAGGTAATCCTTCCCTCAATCTCCCTGAAAAAAGACTTTGGCAGGAAAATCGGTAGGCATTGAAAAATAAACAGAAATCGAGCCGCAGACCATTCTGGCCTCTCACGAGCCTTGTATGCAGTCGTCCCTCTTCCAACATCTCTGTGTGCCTCTGTTACCACCTCCTGTCCACTATTGTGCCCCTCACCAAGCACCACCATATATATATATAGACGGACAAGGACCCGCTAAGTGAGCGTGTCTGCGCTGGTGGGCGTTGCACTACAGAAGATGCAATGGTACTTCCTCTTTGTGCTGCTGTGGGTCCACGCAGGAAGAGGGGGAGAGTGGGGTGGGGTTGGACACAAGCAGAATGACAGTTAGCCCACGGGGAGCAGAAGCTAAGGTGGCGCAAAGGTTGCCCAATGTTACTCAGTACGTGACTCGCTACCGAACAAATTGGACTGTCCAAGGCATTGGGAGTTGAATGTCTCACCGACGACGGTTCTTCAGCAGCACCAAGGCTCTGAGCTATTCAGAGGACCCCGGGCACACATTCCTCCCACGTTCGTAGAATTTACAGTGCAGAAGGAGGCCATTTGGCCCATCGAGTCTGCACAGGCCCTCGGAAAGAGCACCCAAGCCAAGCTCACGCCTCCAGCCTATCCCCGTAACCCAACCTAACCTTTTGGACACAAAGGAACAATTTTGCAAGGCCAATCCACCTAATCTGGACATGTTTGGACTGTGGGAGGAAACCGGAGCACCCGGAGGAAACCCACGCAGACACGAGGAGATCATTCCAGTGACAGAGCACTTAACTACATATTTGTTCTCCGGTTCCCAGAACTGTAGCGCAAGAATCAAGGTCAGTGGGGTCCAGATCTGTGCCCGGGTAAAGTTCACGAACGATACGTCGTCTTTTTTACCACGACTGCAAATTGTGTTTCTGTGTTTTGCCAAGTTTTCCAGTCAGATTCCATGCTCTGGCATCCCTCCATAAACCTCTTCATGCCTCTCCCCTCCACTAAGATGCTCTTCAAAGTCAAGCATTCTGACTAAGTCTGCGCTGATATTTCCTCACGGGGCTCATGGTCAAACGTTGCTGTTCAGTTTTAGCACATGGGATGTTTTACCCTGCAGAAGACCCAGCTGTCAGCTGTAGTCCTCCATTGGTAACATTTTCACGTCAGGAGGTTCAAGACCCATTGCAGGACGTAAGCACCAATTTCAAAACTCATGCCCCGTACAGTACAACAGGAGCACCGACTGGAATGCTGGAGGCCTCTTGCTTGGACCAGTGGCCCATCTCCCATGGCAAGATGGGCAGGTTAGGTGTATTGGCCATGAAAAATTGCCCTTAGTGTCCAAAATTGCCCTTAGTGTTGGGTGGGGTTACTAGGTTATGGGGATAGGGTGGAGGTGTTGACCTCGGGTAGGGTGCTCTTTCCAAGAGCCGGTGCAGACTCGATGGGCCGAATGGCCTCCTTCTGCACTGTAAATTCTATGATGATCTATGATTAATCTAGGATAAAGGTTCGGCACAACATCGTGGGCTGAAGGGCCTGTTCTGTGCTGTATTGTTCTATGTTCTATGTCTATGGCGCTATTTTATAGAAGGGTCGTGAGTTCTAGATAGTGTCGTGGCCAATATTTAGCCTTCAATTAACATCACAAGAATAGATGATCGAGTCACTTGATCGTACACATCTTGAGTGAAACATGAGATTCATAGAATTTACAGTGCCGGAGAAGGCCATTTGGCCCACTTAAGCCCTCACTTCCACCCCATACCCGAACCCGATAACCTCTCCTAACCTATTTGGTCACTAAGGGCAATTGATCACGGCCAATCCACCTAACCTGCACATCTTTGGACTGTGGGAGAAAACCGGAGCACCCGGAGGAAACCCACGCAGACACGGGGAGGACGTGCAGACTCCGCACAGACAGTGACCCAAGCCGGGAATCGAACCTGGGACCCTGGAGCTGTGAAGCCACAGTGCTAATCACTTGTGCTACCGTGCCACCCACAAAAGTTGCTGGAGAGTTAAATACTGCATTCATAATAAAGCTTTGATTTGAAAATACTAAATACCTATTTCTTCATGCAATTACTCTGGAGTGAATAATTCCTTCCGCACAGTCTTACAAATAAACTAAAATATTGGAGCTTCGGTCCAGTATCCTAGCCACTGTTGGGATCATATAAGGAAACTTCTTGTGAATCCTGGTTGGAATCTTGTTTCCATTTTAATTCCTGTTCTTTTCGCTGTATTAATTTCTGCACCTGGGCATTAGTGGGGCCCGCAACTTTAATTTATTTTTCAATAAAGCAGTAGCAGGACATCCTGCCATCGGCGGTGACATGTCTTGACAGACTTGGCTGTCAGCCAATCGGCTACTTTCACTTCCCGGGATGCGGCAGATTCTCGATGCGGATTGGTCCAGATCATTCGAGAATGTTCTGCGGGCGAAATAAATAAAAGAAATGGCAGAACCATCAGGAGACACAGAGAGATCTGGCCGTGCAGGTCCATAGATCCTTAAAAGTGGCAGCACAGGTGGAAATGGTGAGAAAGAAAGATGTGCAGGTTGGGTGGATTGGCCATGAAAAATTGTCCAAAATTCTATGATTAACCTAGGACAAAAGTTCGGCGCAACATCGTGGGCCGAAGGGCCTGTTCTGTGCTGTATTTCTCTAAAGCATACGGCATGCTTGCCTTCATAGGATGGGGTATTGAGTATAAAAGCTCAAAAATTATGTTAGTTATATAGAATGTTGGTTCGGCCACATTTGGAATACTGTGTCCAATTTTATTTTTTAAATTTAGAGTACCCAATTAATTTTTTCCAATTAAAGGGCAGCACGGTGGCCTAGTGGTTAGCACAACCGCCTCACGGCGCTGAGGTCCCAGGTTCGATCCCGGCTCTGGGTCACTGTCCGTGTGGAGTTTGCACATTCTCCCCGTGTCTGCGTGGGTTTCGCCCCCACAACCCAAAAAAAAAAATGTGCAGAGTAGGTGGATTGGCCACGCTAAATTGGAAAAAATAATTGGCTAATCTAAATTTAAAAAAAAAAAAAAATGTTTCCAATTAAGGGGCAATTTAGCGTGGCTAATACACCCAGCCTACACATCTTTGGGTTGTGGGGGTGAAACCCACGCAAACATGGGGAGAATGTGCAAACTCCACATGGACAGTGACCCAGGGCCGGGATCAAACCTGGGACCTCGGCGCTGTGAGGCAGCAGGGCTAACCCACCGTGCTGCCCTGACTGTGTCCAATTCTGGTCACCGCACTACCAGAAGGACGCGGAGGCTTTGGAGAGAGTACAGAAAAGGTTTACCAGGATGTTGCCTGGTATGGAGGGTATTAGCTACGAGGAGAGGTTGAATGAATTGGGATTGTTCTCCCTAGAGAGACCTGCTAGAAGTTTATAAAATTATGAGGGTTATAGATAGGGTGAACAGTTCCCAGAGCGGAAATGACAATGACAAGGGGGCACAAGTTCAAGGTGAGGGGGGGGAAAGGTTCAGTGGAGATGTGCTGGGGATGTTTTTTACACAGAGGGTGGTGGTGGCCTGGAATGTATTGCCAAGTGGTTGAGGCAGATACGTTAGCGACCTTTAAGACTTACCTGGATAGACACATATAGAAGGTGCAAAAGGATTTGGCAGTCTAGATAGGACACGTGATCGGCGCAGGCTTGGAGGGCCGATGGGCCTGTTCCTGTGCTGTACTGTTTTTTGTTCTTTGTGACTCTTTAGTTTCAGTTTTGCTTGGGAACTCCATAGCTGCGCAGAATCCTTTTTTGAGTCAATCTCCCGGAAGAGGGCATTCTCTGTCTCAAATCTCAGCTGAAACTCCCTTCAGGTACACAAAGCAGTTAGTCAGTTCTCAAAGCCTTGAAGGCAGAGGGAGGGAAGGGGATTTTGTTTGGATTCCTCTGCCTCTTTCAAGGTATCAGACCTCTCGAAGGCCTCGCAAAACCTGCTGCTCTGATATCCTGTTGAACTGAGACAATCTATTAGTGAGTCTGCTGAAGCTGACCACATATCGGAAACTGAACTGAGCTGAAGTGCACCTTCCATGGGTAAACGTCAGCCCAACACAAGTTAGAGTATGCCGCCAGAGGAGCCTGAGCTTGAAGATCCAAACCAACTGACGGTTCAACATCTCCCATTCTGAAGGGATCACTGCCTACAAAGGCTTCAACCCCAGCGAAGATCTCTCATAACTCTTCATCCCTGTTATTTTTGAACCTTTCCTACCCTCTTCACCATATGTCTGTCTTCCGTGGGTCTGGGTTGAGGGTGGGTTGGGATTTTTGGAGCATGTAGACAAGTAGACCATTGTACCATTATTGCCATTATATGTTCATTTTTAAATTTCTGAACAAGAACAAAGAACAAGGGGCCTCACAGTAGCATGGTGGTTAGCATCAATGCTTCACAGCTCCAGGGTCCCAGGTTCGATTCCCGGCTGGGTCACTGTCTGTGTGGAGTCTGCACGTCCTCCCTGTGTGTGCGTGGGTTTCCTCCGGGTGCTCCGGTTTCCTCCCACAGTCCAAAGATGTGCGGGTTAGGTGGATTGGCCATGCTAAATTGCCCGTAGTGTAAGGTTAATGGGGGGATTGTTGGGTTACGGGTATACAGGTTACGTGGGTTTAAGTAGGGTGATCATTGCTCGACACAACATCGAGGGCCGAAGGGCCTGTTCTGTGCTGTACTGTTCTATGTTCTATGTTAACAGTAGAGCACAGGAACAGGCCCTTCGGCCCTCCAAGCCTGCGCTATAAATAAACTGTTTTTTAATGTTTTACTTATCAATCAGGTGCCTGTAACTCATTGGGGCAGTGAAGGGTTAAAAATACACAAATTATTGGTTAATTCACTTATGTTGGGAGTCCGGGGTCTGTGGGGCTGGGATTGACCGCACACTTTCCCCGGGTGTCGTAACAATCGTAACAATGTCTCTGTCAGCGATAGTTTAATAGATGATTTTTCGTGTTGCTGAGCGGGGCTGCTTGCTGTCAGTAAATTAGGTGCTGTTTTCCTGTGTTAAACCGCTTCATCGGCTGTGAAATGTGATAGGAATGCAAATTGTCTCCAACTGCAAGTTATTCTTGCTGGCGAATGGTGCTGCCTGGAGACAATCACCCCACCCTGAGAAGGGTCTCTCTCTCTCTCTCTCTGGGTTACCCTGCTTGCCACACAATAGTGCTCTCACAGGGTGTGAAAGGTGCTATAGAAACGCAAGCCCTTAATTACCTCGTGGGCTGAAACAGCGTCAGAATTGTGCAGCCTGAGAGCGGTCCACTCTTCCCATCAGGCATCGGGGTTCAAAGATCTGACATTAATTAACGAGGACAAAGCTTTAAATCCAAATGTCAGGACTTGTTCAAATTCACCTCTAGGTTGGATGGCCCCTCAGGGGAAGACTTCTTTGGCTGCACAACTCATATCTAAACATTTAAATGATTGCATACCACTTTATGATTTGACAAATAACAGCACTGGTCCCCCTCCCATCGCTCCCATTTATGAAGCACTTTATCAGGTGTTTTATAAACATCACCTTGTAGATCAGGGATTAATCTGAAGTTTTGTTCTGCTGTATAATGCAGTGTCCTTGTTTCTTTCCAGCAATGTTCAAATAGATGGTCTGATTCCTGTCATGTTACTGGTATGTCTGCCCATTAAGGGGCTCTCTCAGCGCTGCACACCATCACTGCGTTAGCTTCCCAGAGGAAACCCACGCACACACGGGGAGGATGTGCAGACTCCGCACAGACAGTGACACAAGCCGGAATCGAACCTGGGACCCTGGAGCTGTGAAGCGATTGTGCTATCCACAATGCTACCGTGCTGTGTAGTGTGGTGTCATCAGACAGAAACATAGAAAATAGAAGCAGGAGGAGGCCATTCGGCCCTTCGAGCCTGCTCCCCCATTCATTATGATCACGGCTGATCATCAAGTTCAATAACCTTATCCCGCCTTCCCCCCCATATCCCTCGATCCCTTTAGCCCCAAGAGCTCTAATTCGTTCCTGAAATTACACAACGTTTTGGCCTCAACTACTTTCTGTGGGAGTGAATTCCACAGATTCACCACTCTCTGGGTGAATAAATTTCTCCTCGCCTCAGTCCTAAAAGGTCCGCAAACTATGATCCCTAGTTCTGGACTCCCCCACCATCGGGAACATTCTGAATCTACCCTGTCCAATCCTGTTAGAATTTTATAAGCTTGAGATCCCCTCTCATTCTTCTAAACGCCGATGAATATAATCCTCACCGACTTAGTCTCTCCTCATTCCTGCCATCCCAGGAATCAGCCTGGTAAACCTTCGCTGCACCCTCCATAGCAAGAACATCCTTCCTCAGATAAGGACACCAATTTTGCCTCCAGAGTTTAGGTCCATATTGAGCCGAGTGATGATATGGGGGTCTGATGTGGAATGAGTTTGGATAGCACCCAGTCAGTCCCTACTGGGCATGGAAAGTAGATGTTAGATGGATCTTCTCACTCGGAGCCATAATAAGATGATTGTTGTTACACTTGGGGTTGAAGGGGCTTTACTCTGCTTCGTTACTGTTCCCCCCCTCTCGATGTAACAAGCTGTACCTGCACTGTGCATACTTAATGGGACAGTGTGAATGGAGCTCTCCACTATATATAAAATCTATGCTATACCTACATTGCAGGAGTTGGAAAGGGAGCTTCAATTTACTTCTAACCCATGCTGTACCTGTTCTGGGAGTATAGAATGATGTGGAGATGCCGGCGTTGGACTGGGGTGAGCATAGTAAGAAGTCTTACAACACCAGGTTAAAGTCCAACAGGTTTGTTTCAAACACGAGCTTTCGGAGTGCAGCTCCTTCCTCAGGTGAATGGAGAGGTATGTTCCAGAAACATTTATATAGACAAAGTCAGAGATGCCGGACAATGCTTGGAATGCGAGCATTTGCAGGTAATCAAATCATTACAGATCCAGAGAGAGGGATAATCACAGGTTAAAGAGGTGTGAATTGTCTCAAGCCAGAACAGTTGGTGGAATTTTGCAAGTCTAGGCCAGATGGTGGGGGGTGAATGTAATGCAACATGAATCCCAGGTCCCGGTTGAGGCCGTACTCATGCATGCGGAACTTGGCTATCAGTTTCTGCTCAGCGATTCTGCGTTGCCGCGCGTCCTGAAGGCCGCCTTGGAGAACGCTTACCCGGCGATCAGAGGCTGAATGCCCTTGACTGCTGAAGTGTTCCCCGACTGGAAGGGAACATTCCTGCCTGGTGATTGTCGCGCGATGTCTGTTCATTCGTTGTCGCAGTGTCTGCATGGTCTCGCCAATGTACCACGCTTCGGGACATCCTTTCCTGCAGCGTATGAGATAGACTACATTGGTCGAGTCGCACGAGTATGTGCCGCGTACCTGGTGGGTGGTGTTTCCACGTGTAATGGTGGTGTCCATGTCGATGATCTGGCATGTCTTGCAGAGATTGCCCTGGCAGGGTTGTGTGGTGTCGTGGTCGCTGTTCTGAAGGCTGGGTAATTTGCTGCAAACAATGGTTTGTTTGAGGTTGCGCGGTTGTTTCTAGGCCAGTAGTGGGGGTGTGGGGATGACCTTGGCAAGATGTTCATCTTCATCGATGATGTGTTGAAGGCTGCGCCAAGCATGTTTGACTGGGTTCCCAACATGGAGAGTGTTCCATTTTCCCACTAATACAATTCCACATGGGGAAAAGGTAGATATAAATTTAGCAATAAACTGGGGGAAGATGGGAAATTTCACACATTTGAAACATGCACTTCCTGAAACACGCACACATACTGAGATCTTATTTTTTCCAATTAAGGGGCAATTTAGCGTGGCCAATCCACCCACCCTGGGTTGTGGGGGTGAAACCCACGCAGACACGGGGAGAATACAAATACTGAGGTTTAAAGCAAATGAATGTGGATGCTGGAATCTGAAAGCAAAGAGAAAATGCTGGAAACTCTCAGCAGGTCTGGCAGCATCTGTAGGGAGAGAAAAGAGCTAACGTTTCGAGTCTGATGACTCGAAAAGAAAAGATAGTGGGCTGGATTCTGGAATCTGCGGGCAGCACGGCAGCATTGTGGATAGCACAATTGCTTCACAGCTCCAGGGTCCCAGGTTTGATTCCCGGCTGGGTCACTGTCTGTGTGGAGTCTGCACGTTCTCCCCGTGTGTGCGTGGGTTTCCTCCGGGTGCTCCGGTTTCCTCCCACAGTCCAAAGATGTGCAGTTTAGGTGGATTGGCCATGGTAAATTGCCCTTAGTTTCCAAAATTGCCTTTAGTGTTGGGTGGGGTTACTGGGTTATGGGGATAGGGTGGAGGTGTTGACCTTGGGTAGGGTGCTCTTTCCAAGAGCCGGTGCAGACTCGATGGACCGAATGGCCTCCTTCCGCACTGTAAAATTCTACGAAATTCTCCGCCCCGCCATATTTCTATTTCACCCCGCCGGCGGGATGCTCCGTTATTCCGGCCGGTCAATGGGGTTTCTCATTGTGGGGCAGCCCCACGCCAACGGGAAACGCCCCCCCCCCCCCCCGGGGCTTCCGGCAAAGCGGAGCATCCCTCCGGTGGAGAATCCAGCCCACAATTTCTAATGCCTTTTTATCTGGGTGGATTTTTAACAAACTATAATCCCATTAAGACAAAGGAAAGCCAGGTGCCTGGAACTCGCTGCCGGTGGTGGTGGAAGCAGGGACAAGAGTGACGTTTCAGGGGCATCTTGAGAAACACATGAATAGGATGGGAATAGAGGGATACGGAGCCAGGAAGTGTTGAAGATTTTAGTTTAGACGGGCAGCATGGTCGGCACAGGCTTGGAGGGCCGAAGGGACTGTTCCTGTGCTGTACTTCCCTTTGTTCTTTTGAAAGATTGCAAGACAGCTGAATATACAACCGTACATTCTGTCCCCAAGTAGTATGAAAAGGAACAGCCTCTCAAACCGCCCCCTTTTCCGCTCCCTGGAGAGTATGAAAGTCCCCCCATCTCCTGTCGACTTTTGCACTATTACTCTTCAATGAATTGTGAGATGAGCCATCAAAAAGTGTTCAACGGCACAATGACGACAGCAGGCATGGTAATTGAATTCCTCTGGGATATACAGCCAACATGGCTTTTTGACTGACTGCTTTCCACTGAGTCGGAGCAGAGATCGGAAGGATATACCGGAAGGCTGCAAAAGCCTTTTTTTGGGCTCGGAGTGATTCCGCCGAGGTTGCAATTAGAAGTGATTTGCCACTGGCGAGCTGATCTCGCCAGCAAGAAAAGTTGTCCGTAGATCGGGGGCGCCATTTTGACCAGCCGTCCCGATCTTTACACCCCCCCACCCCACCCCCCCCCCCCCCCCGCCCACACTTTCAGGCCAGGCTGGCAGCATCAAGGGTAGCACCCCGCCCCATCCCTGACATCTTGGGGTCCCCAATGGCCTGCGAGACCCCCCCCCCCCCCCCCCAAGGTGCCATTACACCTGGTCCACGTTTGTTTCCCTGGCACAGCCGTTGAGCCCTGGATCCCGGGTGAATCCGGCACCCGGGTAACTAAATGAGCCATTTTACCCTGGCTGGGGAAATCTAGGAACCGCAGACACAGTCTCAGGATACGGGGTGGACCATTTAGGATTGAGATGGGGAGAGAGTTCTCCACCCATTGGAATACTCCAGGTCAGAAGGCTGGGGAGGCCAAGTCACTGAATATTCAAGAGGCAGATCATTTAAAGATTGTATTTGGGGTACGGGGAGAAATTGGGAATATGGAATTGAGATAGAGGGTCAGCCATGATCATATTGAAAAGCCGAATGGCTACTCCCGCTTCTCTGTCTCCATCCAACCAGCCCTTATATTTTCTGTCGATTCTCTTTTTCCCAATTGATAAAAAAAGTCTTGCTATTCCTTGCAACTTTCACTTCAAACTCCCCTTTTGTTTCTTCAACCGTTCCTCTTCTTTTACCTTACCCCATACCAGGATGGTTCTATGTTTTATTATAGGAGGCCATTCAGTCCATCGAGTCAGCACCGAGCCTCCAAAAGGCCACCCTATCTTGGCTCACTCCCCCGCCCTATCCCCGTGACCTCACCGAACCTGCACATCTTTGGACTGTGAGGGGGAAACCGGAGCACCCGGAGGAAACCCACGCAGACACGGGGAGAACGTGCAGACTCCGCACACAGACAGTAACCCAAGCCGGGAATCGAACCCGGGACCCTGGAGCTGAAAGGTAGCAGTGCTAACCATTCTGTCTTCCTTAATCCTTCAGTATTTTGTTTTCGGTTCAGATTGTTCCTTTATCATCTTAAATCCCTGATATTCTGTCATTTTTTCCCCATTAACAGATTTCCCCGGTTTACTGCGGGCAGTCTTCGTCCCATCAGCCATACCCGATTCCCGTACCAGCCTCCCCGAACAGGCGCCGGAATGTGGCGACTAGGGGCTTTTCACAGTAACTTCATTTGAAGCCCACTCGTGACAATAAGCGATTTTTCATTTCAATGTCTGGAATAATCGTAGCTGTTCTGTTATTCCCTTTCAATCACTACATTGAACACGATCATGTTATGATTGCTATTGCACACATGTTTACACAATGTTAACTATGTTTCTTTATTCATTCATGCGATGTGGGCACTGGAACGGTCAGCCTTTGTGACCCATTTCTAATGGCCCCAGTGAGTAGTTCAGAGTCAACCACATTGCTGTCACATGTACGGCCACACCAGGTAAGGATGGCAGATTGTGACATTGAGGTGGGCAAGAGCCTGGGACGGCAGCTACGCCAACATAGATGGCACCTGAGATGACCGAGACTCCGAGGATCGGACCCCCCTGTGGTGGTATGATTTGCATAGCTGTCTGCCATTGGTGCAGAACACCGGCTTACCATTGGCCCTGGTCGGTCATGTGCCTCTCGACCAGTTGGTTGAGACCAGTCATGTTACGACTCGCCGAGAGGCTGAGTTAACCACGCCTCCATACCGAGGTATAAATAGTCAGAACGCCCGGCGGTCGTCCATTTATTGTAGTCGACCGCAGGGCTAAGTTCTAGTTTATTAAAGCCTAACTTTTGTACAGCAACTTGTCTCACGTGCAATTGATGTCTCATCAATCCCCAGCTTGATCCATCCAGTTTGTCGGCCCAGGTCGTATTGAGAATCTTCGGCATGTATTCTAGGATCATTCCTAGAGTCATTCATATATTCTGGGATCATTCGGGGGATAAATTGTTATATTGTGCTTGAAAACAAACTTGGGTTGAATTGTGAACCTGTGTCTGTCCTTTGTTCACATCGCAAATAAGGGCACCTGGATAAAACTTGTGAATGATAAACTGGTCGAAGTGTCTGCATTTTACAGTCAGCACCGTGTGGAACCCGGCGCACACGAGTCTCCACGTTCAATGGCGTCACGTACAGGCTCAGGCGCCATCACTTACCCCCAACTCCAATTTGATGTGTGTCTTGGGGATCAATACCGACCGGTTTTAACCCTCGAGGTCCTGTTCTGAAATTTAGCTCCAAACAATAGTTCTTGCCTATAAGTTCCATAGAACATAGAACGATACAGCGCAGTACAGGCCCTTCGGCCGACGATGTTGCACCGACATGGGAAGTCAAAATCTAAAGGCCATCTAACCTACACTATCCCATTATCATCAATATGCTTATCCAATAAACTTTTAAATGCCCTCAATGTTGGCGAGTTCACTACTGTTGCAGGTAGGGCATTCCACGGCCTCACCACTCTTTGCGTATAAAACCTACGTCTAACCTCTGTCCTATATCTATTACCCCTCAATTTAAGGCTATGTCCCCTCGTGCTAGCCACCTCCATCCGCGGTAGAAGGCTCTCACTGTCCACCCTATCTAACCCTCTGATCATTTTGTATGCCTCTATTAAGTCACCTCTTAACCTTCTTCTCTCTAACGAAAACAACCTCAAGTCCATCAACCTTTCCTCATACGATTTTCCCTCCATACCAGGCAACATCCTGGTAAATCTCCTCTGCACCCGTTCCAAAGCTTCCACGTCCTTCCTATAATGAGGCGACCAGAACTGTACGCAATACTCCAAATGCGGCCGTGCCAGAGTTTTGTACAGCTGCAACATGACCTCATGGCTCCGGAACTCAATCCCTCTACCAATAAAGGCCAACACACCATAGGCCTTCTTCACAACCCTATCAACCTGGGTGGCAACTTTCAGGGATCTATGTACATGGACACCGAGATCCCTCTGCTCATCCACACTGCTAAGAATGATACCATTAGCCAAATATTCCGCATTCCTGTTATTCTTTCCAAAGTGAATCACCTCACACTTCTCTACATTAAACTCCATTTGCCATCTCTCAACATAGACACAACCGGATCGTCCCATCTCCCTCTTCCATAACCTTCAATAATACTCAATTAGTGCTCAAGACATGAGCCAGAAAGTTAGGATGTAGCTACATTAGGGTTTGGGTTATTAGCTGCAGTCGAGCATCATGACGTCCCCATCATTTATTTATTCCTTAACCATTTCCCCCCGGAATGAAATCCTTTAAAAAACGGATTAAATTTTGTGCGCACAATTAAGTTAATTGGGATTAGTGCATCAGTGAGATAGTTAGCCTCCAGCACCGAATGACATAGGACATAATTAGTTCCCATTGTGTCGATGACATCTTCAGATGGAACATTGTAAACTTGCCATTTTGTTTGCCTCAGTTGCGAATAGCATCTTTGCTAAATGTTCTCCTCTCCCGAACACATTTGATTCATTTTTGTGATATTGTTCCGCAGGCTCTGATATCTGCCGTACACATCTCAGGGTGCTATCAGTGGAAAGGTTCGAAGGGTCAATTTGTAGAACTCTGGGATGCCTGTTGGAATCATATAATCCTGAGCGCAGAAGGAGGCCATTCAGCCCATCGTGTCTGCACCGACCCTCTGAGTACCCTTATCTAAATCCACTCCCCCGCCTGCCTCCATAACCTAACCTGCACAACCATGGACAGTAAGGGGCAATTTATCACGGCCAATCTACCTAACCCGCACTTCTTTCAGGACTTGTGGGAGGAAACCGGAGCACCCGGAGGAAACCCACGCAGACACAGGGGGAGAACGTGCAGACTCCGCACAGACAGTGACCCAAGGCCGGAATCGAACCCGGGTCTCTGGTGCTGTGAGACAGCAGTGCTAAGCTAACCAGTGCTATACAGAAAGGTATGCAGAATACGCAGTGGAGTTGAGGAGGGCTGCTGCCTGGTGGCCAACAGACTAGAAGGCTGTCCAATCTGTGGGGAACTTATCGCATTGAACAAGGCCATACCCAGGAGCTGGAGAGTGGGATTAGGCAGGGTGGCTCTTTTCTGGGTGTGGGGCTAGCAGAGCCATGATGGGCTGAATAGCCGCATTGCGTGCTGCCATTTATTTTTTGTTTCTCGAGGTGGCACCGTCCGCCCAGTGGAATCCAGCAGGAGAGGGGGAGGGAGCAGATGAACCCAAGGGCGGAAACAATGAATTCAAATCGGGTGCAGGGAATGCAGCCAAGTTCGACTCACTGCAACGTGGGGGCGTGACGTTGGCATCTCCAGCCGACAGCGTGCACTCTCACAATTCCACAGCCTGTTCTCCAGCAAACACAAGAGTGCAGCCTGGGGGTGGAATTATTCACCATTCAGCTGTTGCAGCAGCATTAATACTTTCAGCTTTAATACACACACACACACGCACTGTACAGGGCATTGAACTCAGTTCTATTTATGATGGGATGGAGCAACGCCACCCCCTGTGCCCTTTGACCCCCCTCCACCAGGCAGGTCCTCGCGCCAAGACACGTGCGTCCACTCTGCCTGTTTCCCTGCTCCGAAATCCCTCAGCACTGAGCTGATGCTCCTCAGCCTGCATTGTGGGCCAAGCCACGCTCCTGGCCAATCAGATGAGTGCCAGCTGTGCAGTGGCCATCCCTCTCGGCCAATCATCGGGCTGGCTTGCCGAATAAGCTTCCAGGCCGGTTTTGGAGAATGTCCACCCGTGCCACAGGAGCTTTAGCTCCCCGCTCAAGCACTCCAGGAACAAACATTCAGTGCAGCAGCTCTCCAGACCGTAAGACGGAGGAGCAGAATGAGGCCATTCAGCCCATCTGGGCTGCGCCGCCATTCAGTGACTGAACAGAAAAGATCATCCTCAAGCTTGCCTTAACCCCATAACCCTTGATTCCCAGATGAATTTTTAAAGACTGGAACTGTTGCTCAAGGTTTTAAGGCTTCACCCTGTTAAGCAACCCTTCGGCCCCTCCAGACTCTTTTGCCACACAGGCAAGTGAGAGGTGGAGCTCCATTCCATTTACCAGCCTTTGCTCAACGGCAACCTAGATGCAGAGCGGGTGTTTCCCCTCGTTGGTCAATCTAGAACGAGAGGCCATAGTTTTGGGCTAGGTTGGGGGGAGGGGGGCAGATTTAAAACAGAAGGGTGGCATGTTAGCACAGTGGTTAGCACTGTGGCTTCACAGCTCCAGGGTCCCGGGTTCGATTCCCGGCTTGGGTCACTGTCTGTGCGGAGCATGTTCTGTGTAGGTTTCCTCCGGTTTCCTCCCACAAGTCCCGAAAGACGTGCTTGTTGGGGTGAATTGGACATTCTGAATTCTCCCTCAGTGTACCCGAACAGGCGCCGGAATGTGGCGACGAGGGGATTTCCACAGTAACTTCATTGCAGCGTTAATGTAAGCCGACTTGTGACAATAATAGAGATTATTATTAAAGATTAGGAGGAATTACTTCACTCAAATTTTGGGCAGCACGGTAGCACTGTGGCTTCATAGCGCCAGGGTCCCAGGTTCGATTCCCCGCTGGGTCACTGTCTGTGTGGAGTCTGCACGTTCTCCCCGTGTGTGTGTGGGTTTTCTCCGGGTGCTCTGGTTTCCTCCCACAGTCCAAAGACGTGCAGATTAGGTGGATTGGCTATGCGAAATTGCCCTTAGTGTCCAAAAAGGTTAGGAGGGGTTATTGGGCTACGGGGATAGGGTGGAAGTGAGGGCTTAAGTGGGTCGGTGCAGACTTGATGGGCTGAATGGCCTCCTTCTGCACTGTATGTTCAATGTTCAAAGGATGGTGAATCTGAGTGAAGCGGACCCTGGAACTCTAAACAAATTGAAGGAAGGGATAGATAGGCAGGAAGGTGGGGATGAAGCCGAGGTGAGGTCAGCCATGATCGTTTAGAATGACGGAGCTGGCTGGAGGAACAGTATTGCCTACTGCTGCTCCTAATTGTATGCCTTGCCTGGCAAACACAGGCATGTCCCGTCCTTGAAAATTTAAATTGATCCAGCCTCAAAAGCGGGGGAGGATCCACATTTCCGTGACGATAAAGTGCTGCCACATTTGACTCCAGTTTTCAGTCTATGATGGATGCCCTAAACAGAGGGAATCGTTTCCCAGGATTTGGTCATTTTAATATCGCGAGGGCTTAAAATCTGATGTGTGTTTGGGAGCTTGTACATTTTCCCAATGCCACCATCTCAAGAAGCGAAACTCCTAAAAATCAAGAGATCTGCGACAAAAATCATGAGCAGTTACTTCCAAACGTAAGCCAATACGGATTGGCAATCAGTGAATGAAATGCAATAGTGGCTCATTTCATCTCTGAGAAATTGCAGCGCTTTACAAACACTTTTATTAATGCATCGGAAGATCCCAAAACAATAGGACAGGATTTACAAATCACAGGACGGTGCAACATCGTGGGCCGAAGGGCCTGTACTGCGCTGTAATGTTCTATGTTCTATGGTCTAATATCCGACCTATTTGTGTCATGTTTCTTATGCATTTCAGTTTAAGGTTATATTGACTTCTAAATGGTTTAAAAAAAATAAATTTAGAGGACCCAATTCTTTTTTCCCCAATTAAGGGGCAATTTAGCGTGGCCAATCCACCTTGCCTGCACATTTTTGGGTTGTGATCCATGCAGACACGGGGAGAATGTGCAAACTCCTCACGGATAGTGACTCAGAGCCGGGATCGAACCTGGGACCTCAGCGCCGTGAGGGATCAGACTTTTAAATGTTTTGAAGAAACATTGTTTGGCCACCTTCTTCGTATGAAACGAAATGATCTGACATCAGGACAGTTTCTCTCACGTCTCTTCAGCTTACTGGCAGGTATGTGCTCAGCCCGATGTCCCCCCTCCCCGTAGCATTGATCAGCTCCGCTGGGCAGTGCACTAGCAGCCACTCCTCCAACCACTGTGTGCCCCGCCCGTGACAGAGACTATGGGGCTCCTGACAACTCATTTCAGTGCAGACGCAAGTCACCTCTCGACTCCGAGGGACTGTCTAAGAGGAAGAGGACATGCCAAGTGTCAGTGTCCATACAGTGCAAAAGGAGGCCATTCAGCCCATCGAGTCTGCACCGACCCTCTGAAAGAGCACCCTACCTAGATCCACTGCTCCCCGCCCTATCCCCATAACCCCACGCATTGATCATGGCCAATCCACCTCACCTGCACATCTTCGGACACTAATTTTTTCATTCATTTATCGGATGTGGGCGTTGCTGGTTAGGCCACTTTTAATGCGCATTCCTAGTTTCCCATCAGAAGGTGGTGGGTGAGCCGCCTTCTTGAGCCGCTGCAGTCCGTGTGGTGTAGGTACACCCACAGTGCTGTTAGGGAGGGAGTGCCAGGATTTTGACCCAGCGACAGTGAAGGAACGGCCGATATATTTCCAAGTCGGGGCGGTGAGTGACTTGGAGGGGAGCCTCCAGGTGGTGGGGTTCCCAGGTATCTGCTGCCCTTGTCCTTCTAGATGGTAGAGGCTGTGGGTTTGGAAGGTGCTGCCTAAGGAACGGCACGGTGGCGCAGTGGTTAGCACTGCTCCCTCATAGCGCCAGGGACCCAGATTTAATTCCGACCTCAGGTCACTGTCTGTGTGGAGTTTGCACTTTCTCCCCGTGTGTGCGTGGGTTTCCTCTCACAGTCCAAAGACATGCGGGTTAGGGAGGGTTACCGTATCTTTTTATTAAAACAGTAAAAAATATATACAAGGCCAAAGAGTACAAACACTAATTTTGCATTGGAGAAACAGGGTACCCTCCCCTCAGTACCAACATATGGGGAGGGGGGATAGGATACTCTGATTATTAAAACAGTTGCTAAATTGCTCCTTAAGTGTCCAAGATGTGCGGATTAGGTGGATTGGCCCTGATCAGTTGTCCCTTCGTGGGGGAGGGGGTACTAGGTCGGGTGTTCTAATTCTCTGTGCTGACTGCGATTCGAGTACAATCGAGTACAACCCTGGGTGACTTTGTCCACTGCCCGTATCTGGATCCTGCAAAACTCTAGTTTCTCTCGTTTGGGGGCATATCGAAACATAGGAATAAGGGGAAGAAGTCGGCACTTCAGCCCTTTGAGCCTGCTGCGCCATTCAATTAGATCATGGCTGATCTCCGAATATATAGTGGAAATGTTACTGGACTAGTAATACTCCAAGACACTGGTGGACTGAGGGAATTTTTAACCATTTAATTAATGAATTTGGAACAACGCATTCATCTCAACAATAATGGTTATGTAACCACGGAGGTGGCCCATTAGGGGTGAATCTCATAGATCATAGAATTTGCAGTAGGAGGCCATTTGGCCCATCGAGTCTGCACCGGCTCTTGGAAAGAGCACCCTACCCAAGGTCAACACCTCCACCCTATCCCCATAACCCAGTAACTCCACCCAACACTAAGGACAATTTTGGACACTAAGGGCAATTTATCATGGCCAATCCACCCTAACCTGCACATCTTTGGACTGTGGGAGGAAACCGGAGCACCCGGAGGAAACCCACGCACACACGGGGAGGATGTGCAGACTCTGCACAGACAGTGACCCAAGCTGGAATCAAACCTGGGACCCTGGAGCTGTTAAGCGATTGTGCTATCCACAATGCTACCGTGCTGCCCTAATCTCTAGCAGCAATTAGACATGGGCAACCAGTGACACTCACACATCCCTTCCCATGGTTGAATTAAATAACCTGCGCCTCCAACTCTCCCTCAGTGCTCATGGGGTGCGCTGAAGCACAGAGCACATCATGGAAATGATATGAGGCTGAGGCAGATGATACCAGATCTTTCAGAGACGCTGACACACATTGCTCAAGGAAGCGTGTTGGACAATAAACTGTTGTGTCTCAATGGATAGTATTCTTATTTCTGAGACACGGGGTTGTGTAGAAATCTAGGCTGACAGTTCTGTGCCAGTACTGAGGCAGTGTTGCACTGGTGGAGGTGTGCTGTGTTAAAAATGGAAAGTTAAGCCCTAACTATCCTACTATCAATCACAGGGCACAATTTTGGAGAGTTGGGGGAGGTTTTCCTCCAATGACACTGATACACGATCAATTGTACAAAGACTAAGGTGGGATACAACTCTGGTTTTATTGCAGTGAGATGTGTGGCCTCCCACAGCAGCTGGCCAAATGGCTGCTGAATAGAGGACACGCATATTTATACTCCTCCTACTGGGTGGAGCCAGCAGGCAGGGGCTAGCGGCGAACCTGTAGAACAGGTCCTAACTTACATCACCTAATACAGGTGTAACAGTGGTTTACCACATTCACCCCCTGTTAAAAATGAGTCCGGCGGGGGCGGTGGAGAACTATATACAGTAGTGAATTTATGTAGTGTTTTGTCAGGGGGGAAAATAAATGTCCTTTGAAAGTCCGATGCCAGTTAGAGATTCAACCAGTCTGGTGCCTTGACGTTCCGCTGGGAGCGACGTAGCAGTGGCAGCGATGTCGATGCTGGATGACTCCGGGAGTGTGCCGAAACCCTCTTCATCCTCTGGCGTAGGCAGGGGAAGGAGGGATGGTCCTGGCGGGGTTAATGTTGGGAGCGCCGGGGGAGGGGATGGTGGCGCCGGGCCGGAAAAGTGTGTATGGGTGGAACCTGCTGATGCCAGGTTTCTGAGGGAGAGAGTATCTTGGCGGGGTACATCACAAAGGCATACTGGGGGTTGGCATGGAGCAACTGCACCCTATCCACCAACGGGTCCGCCTTGTGGAGTCGAACGTGCCTACGGAGCAGGACGGGTCCTGGAGCTGCGAGCCAAGTCGGGAGCGACACCCCGGATGTGGACTTCCTGGGGAAGGCAAAAAGGCGTTCATGGGGTGCGTTATTCGTAGCGGTGCACAGTAGTGACCAGATAGAGTGTAGTGCATCAGGGAGGACCTCCTGCCAGCGAGAGGCTGGACCGTAGGGCCAGCTGGACTGCCCTCCAAACCGTCCCGTTCTCCCTCTCTACCTGTCCATTTCCCCGGGGGTTGTAGCTTGTCGTTCTGCTGGAGGAGATACCCCTGCTGAGCAGGAACTGACGCAGCTCATCGCTCATGAATGAGGATCCCCTGTCACTGTGGATGTAGGCGGGGAAACCGAGCAGAGCGAAGATTGTGTTTAGGGCTTTGATGACGGTGGCAGATGTCATATCGGGGCATGGGATGGCGAAGGGGAATCTAGAGTAGTCATCGACCACACTGAGAATATATGTGTTTCGGTCGGTGGAGGGGAGGGGCCCTTTGAAATCCACGCTGAGGCGTTCAAAGGGGCGGGAGGCCTTCGCCAGGCGCACGCGGTCCGGCCGGTAGAAGTCCGTACTTCCTCGACGGAGTAGGGCAGATTGCGAGCCTTGACAAGATGGTACAATCGTGTGACCCTCGGGTGACAAAGGCTGTCGTGTACGGCCCGGAGTGGGTCCACCTGTGCGCTGGCACGTACCTCGGGATAGGGCGTCTGGGGGCTCGGGGCTTGCCGGGGCGATACAAAATCTCGTAATTATAGGTAGAGAGCTCAATTCTCCACCGCAAGATTTTATCGTTTTTGAACTTGCCCCGCTGCGTGTTGTTAAACATGAAGGCTACCGACCGTTGGTCAGTGAGGAGAGCGAATCTCCTGCTGGCCAGGTAATGCCTCCAATGCCGCACAGCTTCAATGATAGCTTGGGCCTCTTTTTCGACGGAAGGGGAAAGTGGATGGACTGAATGAGTGGGGGGGGTCTTGTCCGCAAAGTTTGGGACCCACTGGGCGTAGGAGGAGAAGAACCCTAGGCAACGTTTGAGGGCCTTGGGGCAGTGGGGGAGGGGAAGCTCCATGAGGGGGTGTATGCGGTCAGGATCGGGCTGGTTTAGCTCACCAGGCTAAATCGCTGGCTTTTAAAGCAGACCAAGCAGGCCAGCAGCACGGTTCGATTCCCGTACCAGCCTCCCCGGACAGGCGCCGGAATGTGGCGACTAGGGGCTTTTCACAGTAACTTCATTGAAGCCTACTCGTGACAATAAGCGATTTTCATTTCATTAGAAGTCCGTTTTGGACTACATAGCCGAGGATGGCTAAGCGGGTTGTGCTGAACATGCACTTCTCCTTGTTGTAGGTGAGGTTGAGGAGAGTGGCGGTGTGGAGGAATTTGGCAAGGTTGGCATTGTGGTCCTGTTGATCGTGGCCGCAGATGGTGACATTGTCTAGGTACGGGAAGGTGGCCCGCAAACCGTACCATAGAACATAGAACAGTACAGCACAGAACAGGCCCTTCGGCCCTCGATGTTGTGCCGAGCAATGATCACCCTACTCAAACCCACGTATCCACCCTATACCCGTAACCCAACAATCCCCCCATTAATCTTACACTACGGGCAATTTAGCATGGCCAATCCACCTAACCCGCACATCTTTGGACTGTGGGAGGAAACCTGAGCACCCGGAGGAAACCCACGCACACACGGGGAGGACGTGCAGACTCCACACAGACAGTGACCCAGCCGGGAATCGAACCTGGGACCCTGGAGCTGTGAAGCATTTATGCTAACCACTATGCTACCGTGCTACCGGTCGACCATTCGGTCCATCTCCCTTTGGAAGACCGAGACCCCGTTAGTGACGCCGAAGGGAACCCTGAGGAAGTGATAGAGACGACCGTCCGCCTCGAAGGCAATGTATGGACGTTCCGATTACGAATGGAGAGCTGGTGGTAGGCGGATTTGAAGTCTATCGTTGAGAAGACCCGGTACTGCGCAATCTGATTGACCATATCAGATATGCGTGGGAGGGGGTACGCGTCGAGCTGCGTGTACCGGTTGATGGTCTGGCTGTAGTCCACGACCATTCTGTGTTTCTCCCCAGTTTTAATGACTACCACTTGGGCTCTCCAGGGGCTGTTGCTGGCCTCGATGATGCCTTCCCGAAGCAGCCGCTGGACCTCGGACCTGATGAAGGTCCTGTCCTGGGTGCTGTACCGTCTGCTCCTGGTGGCAAAGGGTTTGTAATCCAAAGTTAGATTGGCAAAGAGGGAGGGGGGGTCAACCTTTAGGGTTGCAAACTGCACACAGTGAGGGGTGGTAGGGGCCTACCGAATTTGAGGGTAAGGTTCTGGAGATTGCACTGGAAGTCCAGGCCTAGTAGTAGTGCAGCGCAGAGATTAGGAAGGACGTAGAGGCGGAAGCCGCTGAATTCTACACCCTGGACCGTGAGAGTGACCGTGCAGAACCCCCGGATCCCGACGGAATGGGTTCCGGAGGCCAGGGAAATTCTCTGATTGGCGGGGTGGACCGCGAGGGAGCAGCGCCTTACCGTATCCGGGTGGATGAATCTTTCGGTGCTCCCGGAGTCCAGCAGGCAAGAGGTCACCTGACCGTTGATTCTCACGCTGGTCGAAGCGGTGGCCAGGTTATGCGGACGAGACTGGTCGATCGTCACTGAGACGAGCTGTGGTCGGTCGTCGCTGGCGTCAGCAGATGGAGAGTGTAGGGGACCCGGGTCGTGGAATGCTGTCGGCGTCCATGCCCCGTGGGGAAGACAAGATGGCTGCGCCTGAAGATCCTGCGGGAGACAAAATGGCAGCGCCCATGGGCCGCGCGTTGCAGGGGCTGGACAAGATGGCGGTGCCCACGGGCCGCATGTGGACTGAGAGGGGGAAGATGGCGGTGCCCACTGGCCGCTAGCGGACCCGGGAGGTGAAGATGGCGGCGCCCACTGGTATGTGTAGGTCAGGGGCGAGGGGGTGATAGCGGCGACTGCGCGTGCCTGGCACACCACGGCGACGTGCCCCCTTTTGCCGCAAGCCTTCCAAGTGGCAGTGCGGGCCGGGTAACGTTGGCGGGGTGCTTCTGCTGGCTGGGACCCCCGGGGTACGCGGTTTGGCGTGTGGTGCAGGTGTACTGGCTGGGTAAAGGCCCGGCTGGGGCGGCCGTCTGTGGAGTCCACAAGAGGTGGGCCGTGCGGCCGGAGGGGTATGCCTGAGCATTACGTGAGGCGACCGTCATGGAGAGTGGGGAAGGTCGAGCGTGGCCCCTTCTAGCAGTCTTTGGCGGATGAGGTCCGACCCAATCCCCGTTACAAACGCATCGCGCACAAGAAGGTTGGAATGTTCGATGGCCATAACGGCCTGACAGTCACAGTCCCGTATGAGTCTGTGGACTCAATAGGGAGTTGAGAGCGAGTGGCGAGTACGTGCCTGGCGAAGAGTGTGTTCGTTTTCTGTGCGGTTTTCTTTGAGGAGTGCCATGGCGTCTGCGTAGTTCGGGGCGTCCAGGATCAGCGGAAACACACTGGAGCTCAATCTTGAGTACAGGATCTGTATCTTCTGAGCCTCCGTCGGAGGGGTGGTCGCTGAGTTGATATAGGCCTCGAAGCAAGCCAGCCACTGATTAAAGTCCTTTCTGGCATCGCTTGATTGCGGATCCAGCTGCAGGCGATGTGGTTTGATTCGGAGGTCCATCTTTTAGAAAATCTTACTGCAATAAATTGATGCACGATCAATTGTACAAAGACTAAGGTTGGATACAACTGTGGCTTTATTGCAGGAAGATGTGTGGCCTCCCACAGCAGCTGGCAAAATGGCTGCTGAATTGAGGACACACATATTTATACTCCTGCTACTGGGCGGAGCCAGCGGGGCAGGGGCTACCGGCAAACCTGTAGTACAGGTCCTACCTTACATCACCTAATACAGGTGTAATACAGGTGTAATACAGGTGTAATTGGGCAGCACGGTGGCATTGTGGATAGCACAATCGCTTCACAGCTCCAGGGTCCCAGGTTCGATTCCCCGCTGGGTCACTGTCTGTGCGGAGTCTGCACATCCTCCCCGTGTCTGCGTGGGTTTCCTCCGGGTGCTCCGGTTTCCTCCCACAGTCCAAAGATGTGCAGGTTAGGTGGATTGGCCATGATAAATTGCCCTTGGTGTCCAAAATTGCCCTTAGTGTTGGGTGGGGTTACTGGGTTTTGGGGATAGGGTGGAGGTGTTGACCTCGGGTAGGGTGCTCATTCCAAGAGCCGGTGCAGTCTCGATGGGCCGAATGGCCTCCTTCTGCACTGTAAATTCTATGATTCTATGATCATGGCCAATCCACCTAACCTGCACATCTTTGGACTGTGGGAAGAAACCGGAGCACCCGGAGGAAACCCACGCAGACACGGGGAGAACGTGCAGACGCCGCACATTTACCCTAAGCCAGAATTGACCTTGGGACCCTGGAGTTGTGAGGCAGCAGTGCTAACCACTGTACCACCGTGCCGCCTCATGTTGCTGTTAATAACCATCTTTATTAGTGTCACAAGTAGGCTTACATTAACGCTGCAATGAAGTTACAGTGAAAAGCCCCGAGTCGCCACATTCCGGCGCCTGTTTGAGTACACAGAGGAAGAATTCAGAATGTCCAATTCACCTAACAGCACGTCTTTCGAGACTTGTGGTAGGAAACCGGAACATCAGGAGGAAACAGGGAGAACGTGTGTGTGAGTGTTGGGAGCAAATTGGCTGCCCCCGCAGGTGAGGAAAGATGCCATGTAAAAGGACAAGTCTTTTTTTTGGAACCACAATCTCCTTTCCCATCAAGGTAGCAGTGGCTAGCACAATTGCTTCACAGCTCCAGGGTCCCAGGTTCGATTCCCGGCTTGGGTCGCTGTCTGTGCGGAGTCTGCACGTTCTCTCCCGTGTCTGCGTGGGTTTCCTCCGGGTGCTCCAGTTTCCTCCCACAGGCCAAAGGCGTGCAGGTTAGGTGGATTGGCCGTGCTAAATTGCCCTTCGTCGTGTTGGGTGGGGTAGTGTGGGCTTGGGTGGGGTGGCTCTTTCCAAGAGCCAGTGCCGACTCGATGGGCCGAATGGCCTCCTTCTGCACTATAAATTCCATACCCCAGTCCCTCTGCTCCGAGACAAGCAGCTGAACATCAGGCAAACAGATTTGCGTGAGTCGGGGAGTGGGGCTGGCTGCAATTTATTTTCATATTTGAACATTTATTTGAGAACCAAATCCAAATGTGTGTCTGAGCCAGGGAAGCTGTTTTAAAAAAAAAATTCTAGCATGCAAGCGTGAGCAAGGAAACGAAGCAAAACATTTCGGAGTTAAGTAAATGAATTCCATTTTATTTCAGAAATATCACCCATATTGATCAATTTTTAAAAATCGCCATATCAAGATTAGTAACTCAGCCATTAAGGGTATTTGCCGTCTATATGTGGGGGCCCTACACTATCTTTATCTGGTTACTATAGGGAGCTCACCAAGGACATGACCTTGAGAGCGAAGGATGCTTTAAAAATATTACTGGTGTCAATGCTTTCAGTCATTGACAGCAGAAGTGTTTTATTTGGCACCCTGCAGCCGAGATTTCTTTCTGAGGATCAGGAGAGAGAGAGAAAGGCAAAGAATCTGCTGAGGTAGCTGCACACAGCCATGTTACTGCAGTCGCTTTCACTGCTGGCACAGACCATGCTCCAGCACATTTCCCCCCCCCCGCCCAGTCAGAGCACATTGCTAAATATAGAATAGATGCAGCTGCACTCTCTCAGCTGCTGGTGAATGGCGGTGCTCATCAATTTAACAAGAGGCTGCTCGAGTGAACAAGGACAGCCTGTGGCATTGCCGCAAGGATTTCGTTTTCTTCCCCTCCCATTTAAATATCGCCTCTTGCCGAGATTGGAAATGGCCCAAATTGCAGAGTTTGTATTTGCACCCTGTCGGCCAAATTGATGCTTCTTTAGTGCCAGTTTTTAGCCCCTCAGAATGTGAGGCTCCGCTTCAGGATGAAGCTTTGAGCGACCAGATATCTGCATCTGACCCATTAAAAATGGAACTGGGACAACTGGATTTTCCCACCCATCTGCCCTCCTCTCGAGATTTAGCACTCTCGAGGGCCCATGAAGCATTTCAATGTCAGACCTCTTCTCACAAGAGGGTTTGGAACTCCTTGCCACGGAGAGCAATGGGGGCAGAGTCCTTGTGTATATTTAAGGCTGAGATGGTTAAGATTCGTGATCAGGGAGGGAATCAAGGGTTAGGGGGAAAAGGGCAGGAAGGTGGATGCGAGGAATGCCCATTCAGCCATGGTCCGATTGAATGGCGGAGCAGGTTCGAGGGGCCGAATCGCACGCTCCTGTTCCCATTTCTTATGATGTTCCTGCTCACCAGGCACATTCTCTGGCCCAGAAATCAGGGATGCAAGGAGCATCAGAGGTCAAATAGGTTAAGACTGGGGATGTGGGGCTGCAACCTGCCCTCAAAATCTCTGCATCCATTGAAATTATTTGGTATTTGCAGCTCATCAGGTTTGAGAAGGAGGATGAACAAACTTCAAGTTGGAAAGTATGGGACAGCTGAGGCATTAGAGTAATAGGCAACAGGAACCACTCCACCCAATCTATGACCATCTATCAAAATGGAGTCGCTATCGTCACTTTCTGCCCCCCTGGAGGTGCTTCCACCCTGATTGCTAATGGGATCTGGGTGGAAGCAACCTACTAGTATCACACCCACGTTTAATGCACTACCGTCCACATTGAGGATCAGATCCCACCCAAAGGGTAAATCACACCCAAACGTAACTGTGTCCACACCCACACGCAGAAACACACGCTCAGCTGGGTATGTAGAAAGTGGATGCTATTGGGGCTAACTAACGGTGGCAATCCAATGGAGTCTGGCTCAGTCAAGAGCAGGGGTTGAACCAGAATTTGGGTGTTCTGTGGTCCAGTTCCACACCAGGCTGTGCAAACAGCTGCCCTTTCCAGCTGGCATGTTTAAGGGGCTGGCGATCCGTTGTGTTCCTTACAGGGGCTGGTTTAGCTCAGTGGGCTAGACAGCTGGTTTGTGATGAGGCTAGCAGCGCGGGTTCAATTCCCGTACCAGCCGAGAAGTCTGAATTCTCCCTCTGTGTACCCGAACAGGCGCCGGAATGTGGCGACGAGGGGCTTTTCACAGTAACTTAATTGCAGTGTTAATGTAAGCCGACTTGTGACAATAATAAAGATTACAGAAAGGAGGGGGTGAGTGCGGAGACAGGCCGCAATCCATCAAACTGAAAATCTCCTGAAGAAAGCCCCGGTAAAAGGACGCTAGGTTTTGCTGTAAGCTGACAGTGAGATTAAAGGCAACAGTATGATTAATTAATAGCAACTTGTGGCCTGTTAGATGCAAGTAGTCTTCATTTTTGCAGATCTAGGGTCTAGTTCCCTCAATTTGACACAAGACTCAATTAGCGATGGAAGAGGTACATATATTGCTATGGGGTTCCAAGGGGTTGCCATGGGGTTCCAAGGGATTGCTAAGGCGATCCAAGGGATTGCTAAGGGGTTCCAAGGGATTGCCATGGGGATCCAAGGGATTGTTATGGGGATCCAAGGGAGTGAGTGGTCTTAATCACCTGGGACCACTTGGATGTCTCCTGGAGAAGCCTAACTTTAGAAGAATGCTCCCCATTAGCCGCATACAGGTTGAGTTGTAGTTTTTGCAGATCTGTCCACCAGCTGGGCAACGGTATTTTACAGGCTCCAGTCACGCATCGTCCAGACAGGCGAGTGAGGAGCACGTGAGCAATAAGGGACTGTGTTAGCTGGACTTGGCGGGCCAGACCCGAGCTTGGCCATCCAGTCTAGTTGGGAATGACAGCCACAATCATGTGGCTCCAGCACTGGGTCCGGTGTGAAGTCAAAAGAAACAACTTTGGATGATGGCTGCTGGACTCGTTGCGTATTACACGACTAATTTTTACTAATTCATTCTGGGTGTCGCAGGGGGTGCCAGCAATTATTGCCCATGCCGAGTTACCCTCGAGGGGGCAGTTAAGAGTTAACCACATTGCTGTGGGGTCTGGGGCCACATGTAGGCCAGACCAGGTAAGGACGGCAGATTTCCTTCCCTAAAGGACATTAGATGGGTTTTTAAGCGACATTCGACAAGTTTCATGGTCAACATTAGACTTTTAATTCCAGATTCTATTCAATTGAAATGTCACCATCTGCACGGGCTGGGGGGGGGGGGGGGGGGGGGAATTCAATTCAAACCTAGGTTCCCAGAACATCACCCTGGGTCTCCAGATTACTAACCCAGTGACAATACCACTAGGCCTCCCCTTACCGGCCAAGCCAGGTTGAGAGAGAGGTGCGCGCAGTGAACCGGCAGGGTGCACCGGACAGGCAACATCACCACCAAGCCCAATGAAATGGCTTGAGCGCGACGCTTTTGTTTAAATCGAAACATTTCCTTTGCAATGCTGGTTTTATTAGTAACAAATAAAGGTGGATCATCGTTAACAAAAACTCGAGTTAGAGAATAAATACTGCACACCGTTCAACAGGCAGCAATCATTTACACCAGTGTGCAAGCCCAGAATTAATATCTGGGCACTCCCCATGCAACATCATGCACAATACACTTCAGATACACTTTACAAACAGCAAGTAACTGCTCAATTTAGGATTTTCTTTAATGAGGCAACACATTAAAACCACAGCAGGAAAAGTTTTTGTTTTGTTTTTGGAAAGTCACAGGCTTAATTTGGTAGCACGCACTCCTTTACTTTAAACCCATTGCAACAAAAAAAACAGACAACAAGTGAAGACCTGATATCAGTGACAGAATTGTCATCTAACGAGACATGGGATCTGATTGATTTTACCCCTACTTCAGGAGAGAGGAGTAAAACGGGACTCTAGAATTTTCTTTTTAAAACCACAAGGGTTTTTCTGTTTGTCTAAATAGGCAGCACTTGTTAAACAAGGGCATCTTTGCAAAGGCCAAAACCACTGAAAGCTAGCCAGGTCATCCCCCACCAGACTGCTGCTGCCCTGTGCAGTATGGTCAAGGATTGTTGCACTGTGCTAAATTTTGAGACTGAAAGGGTTGTCGTTGAAGGTCGTTTCGCCCTCCCCCCAAAGTCTCAAAATGCAGTGGTACTTTTTTCTTTTAAATTATATGCTTCATTTTAAGTGGAATATAATATATTTTATTTTTGCACAAATTCAACAACGCTCCATGTAAAAAAATAAAGATTTCTTTTGGAAAGACAGGCTCGTTATGCCAAGACTTTTTCTTATCTCCCCATATCAACGATGCCTGCACACCTGAGTTTCCCTACTTGGGAAGGGGGGGGGGGCAAGTCTATCTTAATCTGCCCGCCTTTTGAGCTCTTATTGTTCGTCTGTGCACAGATGCGTTGACTGGCCTAACGCATTCTTGGGTGGCGCCCTGCCAGCAACGTGGTAGGTGGCACACGGGAGGGATGGAACACTAAAACGAGCTTATTCTTAAAGTGCAAGGACGCTCAATGCAAGTCAAGAGAATAGCTGCTGCCAACTCAACTACGGGTTGTCAAATTAGTGTTTGAAAAAATGCCTGCAGGCAGGAGGAGCCTGTTGATCGTGTCGATTGGGGTAGGAGAGGGACTAAACGTTTTTTTGGCCAGGCGAAATGTTTCGTAGTTTGCCAATTCGATGTTCTTTTCAATAAAAGAAAAACTTCTGTCGTAAATGCAATTTGATGCTCAGAGACAGGAGATGGAAGCGGGAAACCATTGAGGCTGACTGCCTGGTCGATTTGAAGCTCCGATCAAACTGCTTTTAGCACAGAGTACACGAGTCCGGAAAAGTTCCCATTTTATTACCAAAATGACTTAAGTTAGCTGCAGTTTTCCCCAAAGTGGTGTTTGATTTTTTTTTTTCTCTCGCAATGCCAAATTCCAAAGGGAAACTGTCAATTCCACAAGCCCTTCTCCCCCCCCCACCACCCCCCACACATGGTCGTGTTACACCAGGCTTCATGCTTCCATTCATACGAGAGTAAGTTACCACACTATGAACAGCAAATCCAGAAATACTTATGCCAATGCAGCAATCTCTTTACATTAAGCTGAAGTGGGTGCAAGAACTAAGCGACTGACAGAAAGAAAGATGCCATATTGCTCCTCTATGCATCCAAGCTTTATGGAAACCTAATTTCTGATCCAGCACAGTAGGCACTTCAAACATTACAAGCAAACATATCATGGGGTTGATTAGAATTAAAAAGGCAGTTTAAAGTTTTCTTGAAATAATTTGCACACAGAATCTTTTATAGCTACTAGTGTTTTTTTTCTTGATAAATGCCCATGATAAAGGTCAAGTAAAAAGCTTTTGCTGCTTCCCAGTTGATAAAAAAATTTGCAGAAACCGTCAGGTCAAATTCAACTGGAGCGGACGGCAAACATGGACGTGTCTGGCTGACAGACAAATGCAGCGTGGCGCTCTTTGACACATCTTCATTTTGAAAAAAAAAACCCTGGAGGTGAAGGGAGTCAGCAGCATGTGTTTTGGAAAGATCTTCATCGCCTGAACTAACAATCGAGGGGGTTTTGGCTGCTCAACACCAGAACTCTTGAACATGCAGCCACCCTCCTGCATTCTGGTTGATACTCAGCCGCTCTAAAACTGTGTTCCTGTGCCCCCCAAAACCTTGCTATGTTACCTATCCACCATCACGCTTCCCCTCCACATTTTCCCATTTCTCTCTCATTAATGCAAGCAGTAAATGTTGATAAGATACTTTACTGATGTCCATAGAGGTTCACTTCCGGAGATCAGAGAGAGCGGCAGTGGGGGGAGCCCCCCTGGCTAACTTTTCGCCCCCCACCACAATGAATTCATTCCAAACATGTGCGGACTGAAATAGTCTCCAAGAGCTGGCATCTCCAGCACTCGGGAACCATTTGATCAAAACCAACACCAATCTCCGCTGGATAATCGGACTCCAGGACAAGTGCAGAAGTACTTGCGGCACAACTCTTATGGCGATGCCCTCGCTCCTGGGTACACCAGCGAGCGACAAACAAGTCCCAAATCCCAAAAGAAACGGTCCAGCTTGCTGACGGACCAAATGTCAGCAACTCTTTCTGAAACAAATTTTTTTTAAAAGCCCAATTTATTTTTCCTCCTGCCTGTATTTTTCAAAAGCAGGCAGTGCCATTTCTTTTTAGAAAAAAATATACATAAACAAACGATAACGGGCAGGAGTTTCAACCAGCCTGGCACTTCCTAACCCAAAAGAAAAGCTGCTTAATCTTTCTCCTTGACCTTTAATCACAAGGAACATTGATACAGTGTCACGCAATGATCAGAAGTGGGTAACAAACTCAAAATTTCTTTTAAAATCTATTATATATAAAAGACTCACAGTACACATTCAACTATATCATGTAAATATTCATCATTTGTTTCGTCACCAAGCAACTACTGACTTCTCACAGATCTTGCTACTAATTTAACTGCATATCAGTCTGCGCCTAATGTACACGGCAAAACAATAAAAGCAGATGCGACTGTACACTTTATTTCTCCCCCCCCCCCTTCCTCCACCCAAAATAGAAATCAGAGAGGTAGTGAGGCACACAGCTATAGAAATCCAAGCCAGGCAAGTTGGCTCAAGAAAAGTAGGGTGTCATGACACGCCAGCATGTTAGATTACCTGGAGCCTTGAGTTGTATGCACTGTGCTTAAAGGCTGAAATGGTTTCTGGCCACGGGTGTGCTGACCTGTGAATCCACCACCCCCCCTCCTCCAATCATCCGGTCTGGCTGCACGGCTAACACCCCTCGTTCCTAGCAGGTCTCACTCACAATATTTAAGACACAACCATCACTGGCCACCGACCTCGTGTCAGTCCTGGAGGCCCAGCTCAATTTCTAACCGTGCTACTGTATGACTTGTATCCGGAGGAATAGCACGCTAGGGGCTTGTGCCATTCTGGAGTTGTCACAGAAAACGTGGGGCTGGGGAGGATTGGGTGGGGGGGGGGGGGGCAATAGGATAGTTGACCTGATAAAAAGGAGGTGGACTGCATCTGCCCACCACGAGTGGGGAATTGCTCCCAAGTTGCTGAACTCTGGCATCCATTTGACTTTGCTGTGGCAAACATGATTATGACGGGGCCAGCGCAGCAGACTGGAACTGGAGCCCATGTCAAGGACAGGCACCTTCAATGAGCTGTGATCTTAAAGCAGCAGCCGCTCAGCTAAAGCTCTCAACCGCTGCCCATCCAGCACCAGTAAAACACATTGGAGGGCAGGGCACCACGTTGGCCTATGCACACCGCTCTAAGGCAAGTCCTCAGTGAGAAAGGGCCGTGCAGATCCTGTTGTGCGTACCCGCCCCCTCCTCAAGCCCCTGAACAGATTTGCAAACTTGGGGAAAGACTAACCAGGCCTGTCCCCTACACCCCCACCCCAGGCACACTGTTCAGGGAACAGTGCAGATAGGAATCTGCAAACCGGCTATTTTCGTTCTTAGTGAGTTAACTGTGAGACAGGGAAAAGGAGAAAGCATAAGTAGAGAGAAATAAAAAATCAAAACCTGAAATTGCTTCAACTGACACGCAAAGAAAAAAAAAAGGTAATTTTTAGCTACTTACCAAAATGGCTAGAATAGATCAAGTCTAGTTTATAATCTTTTAAGTATAGGCAACTATTTCATCATTTATACACATTGGTACCTCTCCAGATGTCAAAATTCAGCGTAAAATTACAGTTCGGAACTTCAGTCAATTTTGACAAATGTAGGACAAAGCTTACTTCATTGTGAAACCACTTAACATCATAAAACACTTAAAACACTGCCCCATCTAGCAGCACCATCAAACTGCGCCAAGAGTGATTACATCCAGAAATGCCCCAGACACACCCTCAGCCCAGCGGGCAGGCTGCCAGCGACAGGCGCAGCACCCGAGCCCCCTCAGTTACAGCCGAAAGGGTTCACGGTGTCGGGAGTATGGTCCAGGATGGAGCACAGTATTAGAAATTCCAAATAGCAGCTCCCTGCAATCGGATGGCAGAGAGTAATGCTCAGATGGTGAATGCTGGCGCGCAGGGCACTGGACTGAGAGTGATTGATCCAAACTGGATAAGAATCTCTCGTTAAAAAATAAAAAAGAGTGACCCATGCACTGTGCACCAGAGCATGGAAAACCATCATATATTTCACTCTTTAATTCGAACTATCATCATAGCGTGTAAAGTCCAAGTTTCAATACACTCTGTACAGCTGGGCTGCACCATTGAAAATGGTTAGTCACGAGGTTAGTTAATATGTCCAACGTATTGAGGCATGAACTGCAATCTGTTTTTATTATGACCGATACGGGGGGAGGGAAACATTACTGATGTTTACGGCAGCAGACTGTTAACTAATTAACACCCAATTGGAAAGCAGACACCAGGGTCAACCATGGCGGTGCTAGAGGGTTGCCTGGAGGTCAAGGCTTGTCTGATCTGCTTCAAAAACCAGCCGTCACTCAAAAAAAGTACGTTATCCCATGACAAGTTGTACATTAATAACCACAGAAGCCTGCATTTTTTTTTCTCCCTCCTTTTCGATACATTAAGTCCTGTAAGAGCGCAGCAGTATTTCTGAAATAGAGTCAGTTAAATTGCAACTCGCTTTCACACTGCTGGATTAAAGTACATATATCTACAGAATTTACCATCCCCCCACCCCTTCATACACTGGATTCAAAAAGGCTTGTCTAACGTGAGACATTTGAAACTTTATGCTACTTTATGCTTCTGCATAGCTAAAGGCCGAAACTATATTTGCCCTGCCTGCTGTGGAGGCTCAGTTGAGTTTTTCTTAACCGTCAAGCACACCGGCCCATATTGGAGTGGGGCGAATGAGAATTGAGTCACGTTCCCCCCTCCCCGAGAGTCATGACAACTCAACTTCCACAATCAGTCACCAAATCGTCTCTGGACTCACTTCCCTGAAGAAAAGAGAAGTTGCCCAAGCTAAGCCCATGGAGCAGCAAGCGAAGCAACTGTCTGAGGGGCCTGCGACAGCAACTGTGCAAGCTCATGTCACACAGCACCCAGTTCTCATTTGCATAACCACCCCCACAACTTGGCTTCCTCTGACCTTCCACGTGAATTAACAGAACGTGGGAATGTCGCCAAACCGGCTCAATTGCCCAGTAAATCAATCGCCACCATGAAGGAACTCGAGTCCCTTAACAAGGCTCGAACATGTTAGACGTTCGCCACAGTAGCTCATCAGCAGAGGGCTTTCAAAACGAGTCTCGATTCATTCGGATCAAATCGCAAAAAGCAGGAGGTTTCAAAAGAAAGTCCACGTTAACAAAAGCCTTTTAAAATTCATTCCCTCCCCCAAACACGTGAAGAATTGAAACAAAATATGGTTTTTCACGATGTGGCAAAATTAAACACGCAAAGGTTGCAAGAAACAGCAGTCCTGCTGTACATGCAAGCACTCAAAGCTCATTTCAAAAATGATTGAGATTAATAAATGAGGCTATTGCACTGTGCCTGTGGAAAATACTTTCTCCACTGTGGAAAAGCTCCGGACCTTTCACTTTTGAGTATTGTTTTGAAAGGCAGCCAACACATGATACTGCGTTACGAGTTGTGTGCTGAACAAGTTACCTGGCTCCTGATTTGGCCAAGTAAGGGAAGGTCAGCTGCTTGCATTTCCCAAACGCCTCCATAGACCAAAAGCACTTCTCCCTCATTGGACCCAACCAGCAGCTCTGGGTTCCTAGGCAAACTATCACCGCATGCTGCAGGCAGTTGCAGACAGGGAGGCGGCTGTATGCGACAAGGGTGCCACTAGCTATGGGGTTAAAGATGTCACCACAGCGAGGAAGGTGGTGCAAGCTGCCCAAACCAGGAACAGCGTAACCTGCTTTCTCACCTCGTGAGGCCAACAGTCGAAACCAAAACATACAAAGTGGAACGGGTTCGGAGCTGGTGCAGGCAACTGCGTTAAAGTGATAACATTTCATTTTATATATTGCTCAGCAGTTCCTCCCAGGGGTCCTCGTCTGCCAGTGGGCAAGAACTTCACTTGTTCCCCCCTCTGGTAGGCGAGAAATTTTGTTTCCATCAAATACATTCAAAACGGGAAGCTGTGGGGTCCGCGAGTGTGACTTCAATGCCCTGGCTTCGATCCCTGCACTTTGATTCGCCATGACCGCCCCCCCCCCCTCCCCGCCCACCCACCCCCTCAACAACTTGAAACGCAATTGGACAACACATCACAAATTTTAAGAGGGAGCTTACTCGTGGGAGTGTCAAATACAGAGATTACAAAAAATGAACGAGCAAGGATGGGACTTCGGCGAACGCAAAATGCAAGTCTCTTCACACGTGGGACAAACACTTACAATAGTTCAGGCTGTCTGTTAACTTCGGGGGGGGGGGGGGGGGGGGGAAAGAGGGACAAATGGGCAGAAAATTGCTCCATTATCTGCTCTAATAGAACACCCCAGAGCACCGAGGGAAAATACTGCAAAATATAATTACTGCTTCTAATAAATAAATACAGGTTAAAAAGCCTAAATTCCTGCAAATCTTTAGATGGGGGGAAAAAAACCTGTAAAGGTCTGTCTGATCCCGCCCCCCCCCCCTTTTAAATTTTAAGTGCTGGCTTCAGCGAGGTCAATCAATTCTGTTCTAATTTGCTCTGCCAATACCTAATAATTTTGCGGACATAAATAATGTTTCTTGGGAAAGGGTGGCTGTGAATTTTTTAGACAATTATACTGTTTAAAAGCAAATGCACATTCTCAAGTCTGGAAAAGTCAGATCGCACGTTGTGGATGGCGGTTTTCTGGTTTTTTATATATATATATATATAAAAAAAAACTAAAATCAAAAGAAACGCGAGTATTCCTTAAAAGGCTCGACATGTCATGTGTTTTCCACAGTAGCACCTAGGCTAGTTACAAGCAGTCTCTACTCAGGGATAACAAGTTCACACGGGCAGAAGATCTGCTCATGGTTTGCACTGGAACAGTTAATACAAGATGCATGTAACACTGCCAAAAGAAAATACTGGAAAAAAATGCACTATAAATAACCAAAATACAAATAAGTATTACTGGCTAATGGATGAGTTATTTGCCACCAATTTACATGTTACCCCTGGCAGTAGATATTACGGAACTAGCACTTTACTGTACACTATGTGGTTGAGTAGGTCAAGCCGTCTATTTTTTTTCTATTTAAAAACATACTAATTTTTTACATCAGGTCCAAGACAATTTTTATCAAAGATATATTTCAAATATTCAGAATGAAAACAAATTTCAAAAATGACTCTTGATTGTCCAGTACTTAAAATAATTAAAAAAAACTTCCGTAAGAACTTTTTGTGTATGAAAAAACAATTTTTTTGTTTCTGACGGTTCGCTGGCTTCAGTGATGCGATGGTGTCTCTCCACGTCATCTCTCGCTCCAGCTTGGGGTCAAATTTTGTTACTTCTTCCTTTGCATTTAAGAACTTTTTATTTTGTCACCACACCAATTCTTTTTCTCTTCGAACTGAATTGATGTTTCAGTGACGACAACGCCTTTCCACAAATAACGGTGTATTTTGCCAACGAACCGTTTACCCATCACCTTCAAGAAGAAATTGCTCTTCCCTACCCCCCCCCCCGCCGCGTGTTGTTCGATCTGTTAACATACTCGCGTCCACATGTGCGAACCAAACATGTTGTTGCGAGCTTGCTGTGTCCTCCTCCTCTGAAAGAAGATGCATTTCACGGATGGAACGTTTTTCCCAAAAAATACTATTCAAAACTTTGTTTCCGTGGGTGTGGAAATCTCAACAGTTTGCAATGCAGACCCAATTTTCTTTTTGTGTGTAAAAATCTTTGCATCCCCAATTTTGTGTGTGAAAATCTGAAATTTTTGAAACGCACCCCCCAATTTCCTTTGTGATTTGAGAGAAAATCTTTGGAGACCCAATTTTCTTCTTTGATTTTCCTCTTGAGTGTATGTGAGAAAACTTTTGCAGATCCAATTCCTTTTTGATTTGCTTGTGAAAATCTTTGCCAAGACCCAATTTTCTTCTTTGATTTCTCTCAGTGGGTGTGAAAATCTTTGCAGACCCAATTTGCTTTTGGATTTAGTGCGCGCAAATCTTTGGAGACCCAATTTTCATTTTGATTTTCCACTGAGAGTGTGTGTGAGAGAGAAAATCTATGCAGGCCAATTTCTATTAGATTGTGTGTGTAAATTTTTGCAGACCCAATTTCCTTTTGGATTTTGTGCGTGCACATCTTTGGAGACACAATTTTCACTTTCCTTTGTGTGTGTGTGTGTGTGTGTGTGCGTGGGTGATAGAGATAGAAAATCTTTGCAGACCCAATTTGCTTTTGGAGTTTGAGTGCGCAAATTTTTGGAGACCCAATCTCCAAATTGATTTTCCTCAGAGTGTGTGTGCATGAGAGAGAAACGCTTTGCGGACCCAATTTCCATTTAGATTTTGTGTGTGCAAATCACTGCAGACCCAATATCCTTTTGGATTCTGTGGGCCCAAATTTTTGGAGACCCAATTTGCATTTTGATTTTCCGTTGAGAGCGCGCGTGTGTGTGAGAGAAAGAGAGAGAAAGTCTTTGCAGACCCAATTTCAATTTAGATTTTGTGCGCACAAATTTTTGGAGACCCAATTTGCAGTTTGATTTTCCACTGAAAGCGTCTGCGTGTGTGTGAGAGAGAAGATCTTTGCAGACCCAATTTCCATTTAGATTTTGTGTGCGCAAATTTTTGGAGACCCAATTTGCATTTTGATTTTCCGCTGAAAGCGTGCGCGTGAGAGAGAGAAACTCTTTGCTGGCCCAATTTCCATTTCGAATTTGTGCGCGCACATCTCTGCAGACCCAATTTCCTTTTGGATTTTGTGCGCGCAAATCGCTGCAGACCCAATTTGCAGTTTGATTTTCCGCTAAGAGCGTGCGCGTGTGTGTGAGAGAGAAACTTTTTGCTGACCCAATTTCCTTTTGGATTTTGTGCGCGCAAACCTTTGCAGACCCAATTTGCAGTTTGATTTTCCGCTGAAAGCATGTGTGCGAGAGAAAATCTTTGCAGACCCAATTTCCGTTTGGATATGGCGTGTGCAAATCTTTGCAGGCTCACACTCCATTTGGATTGGGAGTGTGCAAATCTTTGCAGGCTCACACTCCGTTTAGATTGGGCGTGTGCAAATCTTTGCAGGCTCACACTCCATTTAGATTGGGCGAGTGCAAATCTTTGCAGGCTCACTTTGGATTGGGTGTGTGCAAATCTTTGCAGGCTCACACTCCATTTAGATTGGGCGTGTGCAAATCTTTGCAGTCTCACTTTAGATTAGGCGTGTGCAAATCTTTGCAGGCTCACACTCCATTTAGATTGGGTGTGTGCAAATCTGTGGGAGTCCAAATATTCTCAGTGTGTGAGTGTGTGTGTGTGAATGAGAGGGAAAATCTTTTACAGACCCCAATTTTTGCAATTTCGAAAGCTCTTTGATAGTGCATCCCAAATTGGACGTGTGGGGTGGAATAGTTGGTGGAGGGACCCACATTTCTCTCTCTCTGTGCTCTCTCCCCTCAATCGTCGTCCACATCCTCGCCCTCCGACTCGTCGGCCCGCCTCTCGAAGAGCATCTTGTCGCGGTGCTTGTCCTGGATCTCCTTCATCTCCTCGGCGTACTTGGTGAAGGCGCCGCCGAACTTGGCCCAGGCCTTGTAGGGGATGGTGATGGAGTTGCGGTAGGAGGGCTTGACCTCGCTCACCCGCATGAAGACGCCGTACTTGTTGGAGCCCACGTCGAAGAAGAAGCGCTTGCTGTCCACCGTGAGCGAGGTGCCCTCGGGCAGCTCGGCCTGGCCGCACGGCTCGTCCTCCACGCCGTAGTCGTCGATCAGCTTGGCCAGCGCGTCCCGGAACTCGATCAGGCCCTGGGCGGGCAGCGCGATGGTCTGGCCCTGGCTGCCGCCCAGGCCCGGGCCCCGGTTCAGGGTCTGGCGGATGCGCAGGAAGCGGCCCCGCTGGTTCTCCTTCAGGTCCATGTAATACTTGCGGTTCTCCCGCACCAGGAACTCGCTCTTGAGGGCCCGCCGCGGCTCCTCGGGGCCCAGCCCGCCGCCGCCTCCGCTCGCAGCCTCCGACTCCGAGGGCCCCAGCTGGGCGTAGTGCTCGATGAAGTCGCCCAGGTAGTCGCGGAACTCGGCCGCCACGGCCATGGAGAGGGTCAGGCGGCTCTTGTTGCCGCCCGCCCCCACCTCGGCGATCTTGATGAAGCGGCCCTTAGCGTTCTGCTTGACGTCCAGGTAGAAGCGCTTGTTCTGGATGTCCACCCGCTTGGAGGCCAGCTCCTGGGTCTCCTGCTGCTGCTGGGCCAGCGGCGGGGCCAGCAGGCCGGCCCCGCTGCCCCCTCCTCCTCCTCCAGCACCGCTCCCGCCGCCTCCTCCTCCTCCTGCGCTCCCTCCGCCGCCACCCCGCTCACTCCCGCTGTCGCCCTCCGCCATCTTAGCCGCCAGCCTTCCCCTCTCCGCCCCAGCGGCGCCCGGCCTCGCGAGATCTCAGCGGGACCGGGCTGACGCTGCGGCGCACGGTGGGGCGCGCACGCTGACGCTGCTACATCCGGCGGAGCGGGAGCGCGGACGCTGCTGCGTACGGAGGAGCGCGCGCGCGCGCTGACGCTGCGGCGCACGGACTGGGAGTGAGGCGCTGACGTTGCGGCGTACGGGGGAGCGCGCACGCTAACGCTGCGGCGTACGGAGGGAGCGCGCACGCACACGCTGCTGCGTACGGGTGGGAGGGGCTGACGCGACGGTGCACTTGGGGGACGCGCACGCTGACGCTGCGGCGCACGGAGACAATGCGCACGCTGACGCTGCAGCGCACTGGGGGCAGCGCGCACGCTGACGCTGCGGCGCACTGGGGGGAGCGCGCACACTGACGCTGCGGCGCACCGCGGGGGGGGGGGAGAGCGCGCACGCTGCGGCGCACGGGCTGGGAGTGAGGGGCTGACGTTAAAGCGCACAGGGGAAGGGGACGCGCACGCTGACGCTGCACCGCACGGGTTCCGCGCACGCTGACGCTGCACCGCACGGGTTCCGCGCACGCTCCCTTCGCCACACGGACACGCCCACACACTCCTTACCCGCTCCGCTCGCGCGACGTCCTCCTTGCGTGAGGAGGGGCGGAGGAACGTCAGGGGGTTACGTTCCTCCGCCCCTCTGGCGACGTCCTCCTTCTCACGTCCCCGGCCCCCAGGCAGCGCCTTCCTCCTCACGTCCCTCCGCTCGCGAGGTCCTCCTCCTCACGGCCCCTGGCGACGTCGTTACGTCATCCCTCCCCAACGCGACGTCATCCCCCATCGCGACGTCCTCCTCGCCTCCTTCCTCCAGCCGCGCGGCGTTCTCCCTACGTCACTCCGCTTCTCTGCTCGCGACGTCCGCGCGCTGCGCTTGCCCCCCCCCAACGGCTTTCGGCCCTTCAGCCCATCCACCCCCACCAGTCCTATCCCCTCAGACCTATCCACACCAATCAGCCAGATCATCAAGGCCATGTCAGGGTCCCATTTCCAGCCACATTTCCCTCATCACCTTTGCTGCAAATATCTCAGGCAAATATGAAATTACTCGAGCTGGGAGTACCATTTTGGAGCAGAACCATTATCATGGCCCTCCGCTGTTTAAATGCTTTTGGCAGCTGGGAAATCTATCTGTGTTTTGCTTAGGTGTTGAGCTGACTCTAGGCAATTGAAACTCATAGTTTATAGTGATGCGTCCTATGCAAATTTATGTGATGGGGTTTCAAGCGCAGGAGGTTTTATAATTTTCCTTTTGCGAAACAATAGTAAATGTTGCCCTCTTGTGTGGGAAACAAGGAAAATAAGGAGAGTGGTCAAAAGCACTTTGGCTGCTGACACGTTAAGCCTTGTAGAGGCGGTGGATATGGCCTTTTATATATCTCAGATATTGACAGAAATTTTGGGATTAGAAGATTTGGGTAATATACCTATTGAATGTCACATTGACAATAAATCCCTGTGGGAAAATGTGCACTCTACAAAAAGTGTCAATGAAAAAAGGTTAAGGACAGACATCGCAAGTTTGAAGCAGAGTTGGACAGAGGGGAAATAGCAAAAATTAAATGGGTCGACAGTTAGCTATCAATTGTCAGACTGTTTTACAAAGAGGGGCTAGCTCACCGTAACGTTTGGATATTGTTAATGAAGGGTGGCTGTTTCTGTGACTGTTTTTCTTCCAAAAATGAAAGAAAAAAGGGGGGAAATTGCGTGTGTGTTTTTTGAGTTTCTTGTAGTTTTGTTTTCACCTAATTATTATTTTCTCCAAGGCAGAGGAGACTGTTAAGTAATGGGCTAAGAGACATTCCAATTAGTTGTCTCATTTATGTTAAGTATCCAATAATTGACACTGATATTAAAGGGGCTTCAGGTGGCCTTTGTGTCCGGTGATGTGATGTTGGAGTTTTGTACAGAGTCTGTTGGAGTAAATTAAAGGTGTTTGTAGAAAAGGAGCAGAACCGCTGATTCTTTATACAACAGCAGCTGAACGTATCACACCAGACACCGGCGGATTTGCCGTTTCAGAAACTTAAGTGCTGACGCTGTGACTGAACCATGGAACCGGCGCTGGTCCTGGGCAATTCAGGATCCGTTCATGGGCGAGAAACGCCGCCACAAGGAACTACAGCAATTCTCGTGACTTCACTTCAGCCATTATCATAGCGATCTGCATCCCACCCCAGGTAGAAGTAGGAAGGCGCTGGACGAACTGTACACCGTTATAAACAACTAAGAAACAGAACACCCGGAGGCCTTGTTCATCATGGCCGGGGACTTCAACAAGGCCGACCTCAAGAGTGTACGGCCAAAATTCCACCAGCACATCTCCTGTCCCACCAGGGGCGACAACACTCTTGACCACTGCTACTCAAAAATCAAGGGCGCCTACCGTTCCACCCCCGACCGCACTTTGGGAAATCAGACCATAAGACGGTGCTCCTTCTCCCGGCACACAAGCAGAAACTTAAGCTGGAGAATCCAGCTAAGAAGGTCATGCTGTGCTGGTCCGAGGGAACAGAAGAGCTCATACGTGACTGTTTAAAAACAGTCATATTTAAGAACTCAGCGACCAACGTAAATGAGTATGCCACCACCGTCACAGACTTCATCAGCAAATGTGTGGATGACTGCGTGCCAAAGAAAGCAATATGTACGTTCCCAACGGGAAACCATGGCTCAATCGCGAGATTGACTCCTAAGGACAGATCTGAGGCATTCAAGGCAGACGACCCTGACCTATACAAGAAATCCAGGTACAACCTCCGCAAAGCCATCCGAGATACCAAGAGAGAATATCAAACCAAGCTAGAGTCACAGACAGACTCTCGGCGATTGTGGAAAGGACTAAACAACATAACGGGCTACAAAGCGAAGCCGAGCAGTATCTCTGTCAGCAGCGCACCCCTCCCCGATGAACTCAATGCATTCTATGCTCGGTTTGAGCAGGTAACCAAAAATCCGCTGTCGAGTGCCCCAGCAGCCCATACCACGCCCACCCCCATCATCACAGCTTGTAAAGTCAGATCGGCCTTCCTGAAAGTGAACCCTCGGAAGGCGACGGGCCCGGACGGGATCCCTGGTCGTACACTCAGAGCCTGCGCATACCAGCTGGCAGATGTGTTCGCGGACATCTTTAACCTCTTCCGACTCCGCTCCGAGGTTCCCACCTGCTTCAAGAAGACCACCATCATACCGGTGCCAAAGAAGAACCAGGCAACGTGCCTCAATGACTACCGTCCGGTGGCCCTGACTTCAGTCATAATGAAGTTCTTCGAGAGGTTGGTCATGAAGCGCATCACCCCCATACTCCCAGAACACCTTGATCCACTGCAATTCACATACCGCCTCAACCGGTCCACAGCAGACGCCATTTCCTTGGCCCGACACATCCCTAGAGCATCTCGACAACAAGGACTCCTACATCAGACTTCTATTTATTGACTACATCTCCGCCTTCAACACCATAATCCCAGCCAAGCCCATATCAAAGCTCCAAAATCTAGGACTTGGCTCCTCACTCTGCAACTGGATCCTCAACTTTCTGACCCACAGACCACAATCAGTAAGAATAAACAACAACACCTCCACAATAGCGCTCAATACCGGGGCCCTGCAAGGGTGCGTACTTATCCCCCTACTCTACTCCCTGTACACACACGACTGCATGGCAAAATTTGGTTGCAATTCCATCTACAAGTTTGCTGACGATACGACCATAGTGGGCCGGATCTCGAATAACGACGAGTCAGAATACAGGAAGGAGATAGAGAACCTAGTGGAGTGGTGTAACGACAACAATCTCTCCCTCAATGCCAGCAAAACTAAAGAGCTGGTCATTGACTTCAGGAAGCAAAGCACTGTACACACCCCTGTCTGCATCAACGGGGCCGAGGTGGAGATGGTTTGCAGTTTCAAATTCCTAGGGGTGCACATCACCAACAATCTGTCCTGGTCCACCCACATCGACGCTACCACCAGGAAAGCACAACAGTGCCTATACTTCCTCAGGAAACTAAGGAAATTTGGCATGTCCACATTAACCCTTACCAACTTTTACAGATGCACCATAGAAAGCATCCTATCGGGCTGCATCACAGCCTGGTATGGCAACTGCTCGGCCCAGGACCGCACGAAACTTCAGAGAGTCGTGAACACAGCCCAGTCCATCACACGAACCCGCCTCCCATCCATTGACTCCATCTACACCTCCCGCTGCCTGGGGAAAGCGGGCAGCATAATCAAAGATCCCTCCCACCCGACTTACTCACTCTTCCAACTTCTTCCATCGGGCAGGAGATACAGAAGTCTGAGAACACGCACGAACAGACTCAAAAACAGCTTCTTCTCCGCTGTTACCAGATTCCTAAATGACCCTCTTATGGACTGACCTCATTAACACTACACCCTTGTCTGCTTCATCCAATGCCAATGCTTATGTAGTTACATTGTTAACCTTGTGTTGCCCTATTATGTATTTTCTTTTATTCCCTTTTCTTCCCATGTACTGAATGATCTGTTTGACCTGCTCGCAGAAAAGTACTTTTCACTGTACCTCGGTACACGTGCAAATGAACAAATCCAATCCAATCCAGATTCCAATAAAAACCGGTATCCGATTCACCTGGGAACGTGTTTGGCGCGTTAGAGGCTGATAAGCTGCAACCACAGATACGTACTCCAGACCCCAACACACGCTCATTCCAGACAACAAGATGGCAGTCAGAGGAGCTGATCCGCGGTTCGCAGAGGCGGGCGCTGATGGGAGGAGAGGCGGGGTACCCTGTTCGTCATGGTGGGAAGGAGCTGCGAGCGCCGCCGTACACTAGGCCTGGGTGCAGGTGACAGAGGCTGTGAGCACCGTGGTGGTGGGAGAGCCTCCGGAGTTCACTCTGGCCGCACCCCCACCCCCTCTCAAGAAGTGGCTCGGGGGCCATAAGTGAGGAGGAGGTGATGGAGCCCATGTCAGCGATCCCCGCAGGGGAGGTGCCGGAACACCACAGCGTCTCAAACTCCCTCCCCGTCCCTGGTGCATCGTATGGGCATCGGGCAAAAGAGTGGCACTGGTTAAGTTAGCACGGGTGCAGCATGCATATTTCCCGATTTGTGAAACCGCAAGTGAACGTCGCCGTTAGGAATTCCTCCTGGTGGAGGTGGAGCATCGCGGGAGCCCGGAGTACACCGGGCGGGGGCCGGTTAATGATATGCCAATGCCGTGAAATGATTCGATAGAGCAAACAGTGAGAAACGAGTTCCAAGTGCTGAAGGGACAGATGGACAAAAGAGGGGAACGCCACATCAGCTAAACCTTTTTCATGCCACACGTTGCTAAGGTTTGAAGCGCCGTGCTTAATAGGGCAGTGGATTATAGTCACTTCCATGAAATAATTGTCAAATATTTGAAGGAGAAAAGGTTGCTTGGTGGGGGGGGGGGGGAGGTGGGGGCGGGACTAATGGGATTGCCGTATCCTGTGCTCATAACGCTCTACCAGCACCGTTAGGAGGGAAGAGTGCTATTTCTATTAAGAGAAGCCTCGTAACTTGTATCGGGAAGATCCGCGAGGCATTAGCTTGCATGTCAGTGTGGATCACACTGGTGTAGCCTGGAGTAACAAAAGCTGCTCAGCTTCAACAAAGAATGCAGCACTGACAGATCACATTTACAGTGCAGAAGGAGGCCATTCGGCCCATCGAGTCTGCACCGGCCCTTGGAAACGAGCACCCTACTTAAACCCACACCTCCACCCTATCCCAGTAACCCCACCTAACCTTTTTGGACACAAAGGGCAATTGATCATGGCCAATCCACCTAACCTGCCCATCTTTGGACTGTGGGAGGAAACCGGAGCACCCGGAGGAAACCCACGCAGACACGGGGAGAACGTGCAGACTCCGCACAGACAGTGACCCAAGCCGGTAATCGAATCTGGGATGCAAAGATAAAATCCAACCGCGAACAAATTAAAAAAAAATGAAATTTAGAGTACCCAATTCATTTTTTTACCAAATAAGGGGCAATTTAGCGTGGCCAATCCACCTACCCTGCACATCTTTGGGTTGTGGGGGCGAAACCCACGCAGACACGGGGAGAATGTGCAAACTCCACACGGACAGTGACCCAGAGCCGGGATTGAACCTGGGACCTTGGCGCCGTGAGGCAGCAGTGCTCGCCACTGCGCCACCCTAAATTTGACATTTAAATAAACAATTCTTGAGTTTATCACCGTTCGAAATGTGAATAGATTATTTTTTTATTTATTTTTAAATATAAATTTACAGTACCCAATTATTTTTACCAATTAAGGGGCAATTTAGCGCGGCCAATCCACCTACCCTGCACAACTTTGGGTTGTGGGGGCGAAACCCACGCAGACACGGGGAGAATGTGCAAACCCCACACGGGCAGTGACCCAGAGCCGGAATCGATCCCGCGACCTCAGCACTGGAGGCAGCAGTGCTAACCCACTGCACCACCATGCTGCCCCGAATAGATTATTTTTACCGATTCTCTCTGAATTTACCGTTAGTCTGTGGTGCATTCTGCCGACCCCCCCCCCCCCCCCCCCCCCGAACCCGGATTTCTCTCGTGCATCCTCCAAAAATGGGGATTTTAAATTCGCAACAAAAACATTGGTGTCACCTTTGCGGCTGTTGGTTTGATTGTAGTATTAATGAGTGACCACTAGGAGACACTGTCGGGCACTCCCTCTATGATATATCCCATTGGCCGTTTGTGGTGCTGTTTCTGCAACCCTTGTGGAAGTGTGGAAAGCCAAAACAAAAAGCTACATTTCTGAAATAAAACTGATGAAACGCATAAGAAATAAAGAAAGTAAGAGTAAAACGAGGCTCCAGGGCTGGAGTTGCGACTTCAACTAAGCTATCCCATGCTGACATTTTGATTGGTCAGTGGTTTGATGTCAAGAAGTTTGAATAAGTTTCCTGTAAATGAGCACATCTCTTATTTAACTTTTTAATTTCTTTCTGGGCCCGAGCTTCGTTCACTAACAGCTTGCTGCTTTTCCAGATAAGTTATCTCAGTGTCCATGGAGAATGGGTTCACCCTCTCCTGCACCTCTGTAAGTAAATCTCTTTTTTTTTGCAGCTTTCAGCTCTTGTTTTAAATTTTCTCTCCATTTCTTCCAATTCTCGATTGCTATTGCATTTAGGCGGATGTTTTTCTGATGCTGTCTCTGTCTGACGGAGCCTAAACCCTTCCATTTTGTGGGCATTTTGTGGGCAGCACGGTAGCATTGTGGATAGCTCTATGTTCTATGTTCTATGTACAGAGTTCCTGTTTATTCAGGGTGAGGGTCACTCACTGTGTAACTGTAAAGAGTCACAGTTTATTCAGCAGGGTGAGGATCACACACTGTGTAGCTGTACAGAGTCACTGTTTATTCAGCAGGGTGAGGATCACTCACTGTGTAACTGTACAGAGTCACTGTTTATTCAGCAGGGTGAGGATCACTCACTGCGTAACTGTACCGAGTCACTGTTTATTAAGTGTGAGGATCACACACTGTGTAACTATACAGAGTCACTGTTTATTCAGCAGGGTGAGGATCACTCACTGTGTAACTGTACGGGGCAGCACGGTAGCATGGTGGTTAGCATAAATGCTTCACAGCTCCAGGGTCCCAGGTTCGATTCCCGGCTGGGTCACTGTCTGTGCGGAGTCTGCACGTCCTCCCCGTGTCTGCGTGGGTTTCCTCCGGGTGCTCCGGTTTCCTCCCACAGTCCAAAGATGTGCGGGTTAGGTGGATTGGCCGTGATAAATTGCCCGTAGTGTCCTAAAAAGTAAGGGGGGGGGGGGGGGGGGGGGTTGTTGGGTTACGGGTATAGGGTGGATACATGGGTTTGAGTAGGGTGATCATTGCTCGGCACAACATCGAGGGCCGAAGGGCCTGTTCTGTGCTGTACTGTTCTATGTTCTATGCTTCACAGCTCTAGGGTCCCAGGTTCAATTCCGGCTTGGGTCACTGTCTGTGCAGAGTCTGCACGTCCTCCCCGTGTGTGCGTGGGTTTCCTCCGGGTGCTCCGGTTTCCTCCCACAAAGATGTCCAGGTTAGGTGGATTGGCCATGCTAAATTGCCCGTAGTGTCCAAAATTGCCCTTAGCGTTGGTTGGAGTTACTGAGTTATGGGGATAGGGTGGAGGTGTTGACTGGGGGTAGGGTGCTCTTTCCAAGAGCCGGTGCAGACTTGATGGGCCGAATGGCCTCCTTCTGCACTGTAAATTCTGTAAATTTTCTCCCCAAACTGCTCTTTTCGCGTAACTTCATTGCAGTGTTAATGTAAGCCGACTTATTATTCTTTGCTTGGGCCATTTGCAGTTGAGGGACTCCCCGAGTGTCTTTTCCCATCCTGGCTGAGAATCAGCCATTTCTCAGAACTCAGTTAACCAACACTGTAATCTGGCAGAGAGGAAGAGAGGAGCGTATCCCTCCTGCATGCTCTTCAACGCCTTCCCAGATACCTTTTCCCTCAACCTGCCACCCAGTCGCTCTCCTCGTCTCCACACTTGAGGTTTGCTGAACATCCCTCAAGGCTGATTATGGGGGGGGGGGTGTTACCCTGGCTTATTAATAGCAAATTCCTGCGGATGCTGGAATCTGAAATGAAAGGGAAAATGCTGGAAAATCTCAGCAGGTCTGGCAGCATCTGTAGGGAGAGAAAAGAGCTGACGTTTCGAGTCCGATGACAAAGCTTTGACAAAGGGTCACCTGGACTCGAAGCGTTCGCTCTTTTCTCTCCCGACAGATGCTGCCAGACCTGCGGAGATTTACCAGCATTTTCTCTGGATTATTAATCGCTAGTCTTTAATCTATTGCTCTAACAATTTGTCTGCAACCTCGGTAGTTCGAACACACCCTCAGAACTAATCGGCTACCCAGTCCTTTGTTTAGAAATAGAAAAATAGAAAATGGCTTATTGTCACGAGTAGGCTTCAATGAAGTTACTGTGAAAAAGCCCCTAGTCGCCAAATTCCGGCGCCTGTCCGGGGAGGCTGGTACGGGAATCGAACCGTGCTGCTGGCCTGCTTGGTCTGCTTTAAAGCCAGCGATTTAGCCCAATGAGCTAAACCAGCTCGCTTCACCCACTTACATCCCGCCATCACGTGGGGCAACTGCCCTCTTAATTCAGGCTGGGTGATTGAAATGTTTAACTCCAGACTTATCTTTCTGTTAAGGCCACGAAAGCCATTCTGCTTAAGCTGCAGTTTACACAAACGCACACACACACAAAAGGCGGGAAAAGAGTGTCCGCCTGTCGACGAAGTGCGCACGACCGAGTAATATGCAGCTAGGGGACTGGAGAGTCCAGCCCAGAACAGGGAGGTTATGATGGAGCTGTATAAAACGCTGGTTAGGCCACAGCTAGAGTACTGAGTGCAGTTCTCGTCGCCACTCTATAGGAAGGATGTGATTGCCCTGGAGAGGGAGCAGAGGAGATTCCCCAGGATGTTGCCTGGGCTGGAGCGTTTCAGCTATGAAGAGAGGCTGGTTAGGCCGGGGTTGTTTTCCTTGGAGCAGAGAAGGCTGAGGGGGGACCTGATTGAGGTGGACAACATTATGAGGGACACAGATAGGGTGGATAGGGAGGAACCTTTTCCCTTAGCGGAGGGTCAATAACCAGGGGGCATAGATTTAAGGGAAGGGGGAGATTTAGAGGGGATTTGACGAAAAACCTTTTCACCCAGAGGATGATGGGAATCTGGGACGCGCTGCCTGAAAGGGTGGTAGAGGCAGGAACTCTCACAACTATTAAGAAGTGTTTAGATGAGCTCTTGAAACACCTTTGAATGCAAGTTCCAAGATTTTGCCCCAGTGACAGTGAAGGAACGGCCGATATATTCCCAAGTCGGGGCGGTGAGTGACTTGGTGGGGAACCTCCAGGTGGTGGGGTTCCCAGGTATCTGCTGCCCTTGTCCTTCTAGATGGTAGAGGTCGTGGGTTTGGAAGGTGCTGCCTAAGGAGCCTTAGTGAGTTGCTGCAGTGCATCTTGTAGATGGTACACACGGCTGCCACTGTGCGTCGGTGGTGGAGGGAGTGAGTGTTTGTGGATGGGGAGCCGATCAAACAAGGCCGCTTTGTCCTGGATGGTGTTGAGCTTCTCGAGTGTTGCTGCGCTCAAGGCTTGCTTAAGTTTGGTTCTAATGAAATGAAAATTGCTTATTGTCACGAGTAGGCTTCAATGAAGTTACTGTGAAAAGCCCCTAGTCGCCACATTCCGGCGCCTGTTCGGGGAGGCTGGTACGGGAATCGAACCGTGCTGCTGGCCTGCTTTGGTCTGCTTTAAAAGCAAGCAATTTAGCCCAGTGAGCTAAACCAGCCCCTTGGTCAAGATCAAACAAATGATTGCAGAATAGCCTTTATTGCATTACTCCCATTTCAGCAATTATACAACTTATTGTGCACCCTCATTTTTAAATGACAATGCAAATCTTACGGAAATGATTGAAAAGGCAAGAAACCTCAGTTGAGAGGATAGATTGGAGAACAAGAACAAACAAAGAACAAAGAAAATTACAGCACAGGAACAGGCCCTTCGGCCCTCCCAGCCTGCGCCGATCCAGATCCTTTATCTAAACCTGTCGTCTATTTTCCAAGGATCTACTTCCCTCTGTTCCCCGCCCGTTCATATATCTGTCCAGATGCATCTTAAATGATGCTATCGTGCCCGCCTCTACCACCTCCGCCTGCAAAGCGTTCCAGGCACCCACCACCCTCTGCGTAAAAAACTTTCCACGCACATCTCCCTTAAACTTTTCCCCTCTCACCTTGAAATCGTGACCCCTTGTAATTGACACCCCCACTCTTGGAAAAAGCTTGTTGCTATCCACCCTGTCCATAACTCTCATAATTTTGTAGACCTCAATCAGGTCTCCCCTCAACCTCCGTCTTTCCAATGAAAACAATCCTAATCTACTCAAACTTTCTTCATAGCTAGCACCCTCCATACCAGGCAACATCCTGGTGAACCTCCTCTGCACCCTCTCTAAAGCATCCACATCCTTCTGGTAATGTGGTGACCAGAACTGCACGCAGTATTCCAAATGTGGCCTAACCAAAGTCCTATACAACTGTAACATGACCTGCTGACTCTTGTACTCAATACCCTGTCCAATGAAGGCAAGCATGCTGTATGCCTTCTTGACCACTCTATCGACCTGCGTTGCCACCTTCAGGGTACAATGGACCTGAACTCCCAGATCTCTCTGTACATCAATTTTCCCCAGGACTCTTCCATTGACCATATAGTCTGCTCTTGAACTAGATCTTCCAAAATGCATCACCTCGCATTTGCCTGGATTGAACTCCATGTGCCATTTCTCTGCCCAACTCTGCAATCTATCTATATTTTGCTGAATTCTCTGACAGTCCACCTCGCTATCTGCAACTCCACCAATCTTAGTATCATCTGCAAACTTGATCATCAGACCACTTATACCTTCGTCCAGATCATTTATGTAGATCACAAACAATAGTGGTCCGAGCACGGATCCCTGTGGAACACCACTAGTCACCTTTCTCCATTTTGAGAGACTCCCTTCCACCACTACTCTCTGTCTCCTGTTGCCCAGCCAGTTCTTTATCCATCTAGCTAGTACACCCTGAACCCCATACAACTTCACTTTTTCCATCAACCTGTCATCGGAAACTTTATCAAACGTTTTACTGAAGTCCATGTATATGACATCTACAGCCCTTCCCTCATCAATTAACTTTGTCACTTCCTCAAAGAATTCTATTAGGTTTGTAAGACATGACCTTCCCTGCACAAAACCATGCTGCCTATCACTGATAAGTCTATTTTCTTACAAATGTGAATAGATCCTATCCCTCAGTATCTTCTCCAACAGTTTGCCTACCACTGACGTCAAGCTCACAGGTCTATAATTCCCTGGATTATCCCTGCTACCCTTCTTAAACAAAGGGACAACATTAGCAATTCTCCAGTCCTCCGGGACCTCACCCGTGCTCAAGGATGCTGCAAAGATATCTGTTAAGGCCCCCAGCCATTTCGTCCCTTGCTTCCCTCAGTAACCTGGGATAGATCCCATCCGGTCCTGGGGATTTGTCCACCTTAATGCCTTTTAGAATACCCAAATCCTCCCTTTTCCTTATGCCGACATGACCTAGAGTATTTAAACATCCATCCCTAGCCTCAACATCCGTCATGTCCCTCTCCTTGGTGAATACCGATGCAAAGTACTCATTAAGAATCTCACTCATTTCCTCTGACCCAACGCATAAATTCCCTCTTTTGTCTTTGAGTGGGCCAATCCTTTCTCTAGTTACCCTCTTGCTCCTTAAAGCTTTGGGATTTTCCTTAACCCTGTTTCATGACCCCTTTTAGTCCTCTTTATTGCGCATTTGAAATTTGTCCTACTTTCCCGATATTCCTCCAAAGTTTCATCAGTTTTGAGTCGCCTCGATCTTATGTATGCTTCTTTTTTCATCTTAGCTAGTCTCACAATTCCACCCGTCATCCACGGTTCCCTAATCTTGCCATTTCTATCTCTCATTTTCACAGGGACATGTCTGTCCAAGAGAGGTCGGGACTGTTGGATTTAATCATCTTATCGATCAGCTTTTGTTCTGGTCAATGTGCTTCCGCGTTTTGCCGGCCGGCGTTCAAGTTAACTTAGATCAATTGGGGCCTCGAACCTCACTAACCGTGCCTTAATCAGCTGGGGCTCGAACCCACTAACCTTGCCTTATGAGCCGGGGACTCGAACCCGAATTGCAACCGGGAACTCGAACCTCCCTTTGGACTGACGATGATGTACCCCGGTAGTGTCACACGGGTGAGCGTATGCATGACTTCTGTCCAAACCTCGTAATGCCAAAATCCGGCGGCCACGGTCTTCGAGTTGTTTTGTGATATGGTACGAATTAAGTAATGGCATGATGGGAAAACTGGTCAATGGGAATACCGGTCAAAATGTTTGATACAATGTAAGAAAAGCTGCCCTAACCATTTCAGACTGTAAGACTGATAAGGCTGTGGTGAATGTAATACAGTATATAGATATATATGATAATTCACACTGTCTTTGTAAGCGCAGTAGCGCTATCCTACCACTAGGGGGAGTAGCTCTGGGAGTACGCAGGAACTTGTACTGGGCACCACCCTTGGCTCCGCACATGACTCCTTCCCCTAGTGCAGCTGTATAAATACCCTTGTCCAGAGTCAGCCCGAGTTCACTAAGAGTTCATCAACGGGTAACAGGCTGGCTCTGAAGTAAGCCGATTAAAGCCTAGATTCATATTGGAAACACGTGTCTGGTGAATTGATGGTTCCATCAAAGGCCAACTCTGCATAACTCGAAGTCTGAATCAGATCAGAGAAGGTCAAGCCATTCCAAAATACCGGACCTCGGCAACTCCTGATAAAACTAACTCGTCATAACCCAGTGCTGTAGGAATAAAACAAGATAAGTTCAGGAAGAAATAAGTCTCCTCCGACCTTTCAATGTTCCCTCCAAGGACAAGATAATGGTCTGAGTGATGCAACAAAAAAGGTCTGTTTTATGACATTGCTTCCATTTCTATTTTCGATCGAATTCCTGACTAAACTGTTGTCACGCAATCTTGAGAATGATAATGTATAAATATTGAGCTGATTCTCTGTGAAAGCGCGAACTTGAGAAGGAATCAGCAGTTTTGCTGACTGCTCTCTGACTTCAAGTTTCAGCCATTACTGCATGCAGTCTCTTCGTAAATAAAGCCTTGTTATTTTGTCTTAAGGAGTGTTTTGAATCTTTCTACTACAGAAGGGGAAAATATTGACTTACAGTTACTGCCGGAATTAACAAGTAGACAAGCGAGTACTCTTTGATCAATCTTTATTGACTTGTGCATAAGGAGAACAACTCAGTGGAATCACTGCTGTCTTCTGTCTGATCCAGCGAAGCAGTAACACTTACACCTTTTTGAACCAATGGTTTTACAGTCGTCGTCTAATCCCTTATTTGCATGTCAACACATCAATAGTATCACGGTTATGGGCGGCACATGGCGCAGTGGTTAGCACTGGGACCATGTCGCTGAGGACCCGGGTTCGAATCCCAGCCCTGGGTCACTGTCCACGTGGAGTTTGCACATTCTCCCCGTGTCTGCGTGGGTTTCACCCCCGCAACCCAAAGACGTGCAGGTTAGGTGGATTGGCCATGCTAAATTGGCTCTTAATTGGAAAAGAAATAATTGGGTACTCTAAATTTAAAAAAAAATAATAATCACAGTTAAACTTTCATTTCAAACCAATGACAGGACAGTAGTTTTAGCCAATAGAAAACACAGTAAGTGGACCAATGGAAAAATGAGTATTTTCAGTCCTTCGTTTGTACACTTATCTCCCCACCTTCCCTTGGAGGTTACGGTAGTTTGCAGAAAGCACATTCTTGTTTCAGCTCCCTCCATCATTCTGTCTCTGCAGAGCCACGTCATTGACCAAGAAACGGTTTATTGTGGATTCCACAATGGGCCGAATGGCTTCCCCCAGCACTGTAACAATTCTGTGAATCTAACAAAGCCAGCAACCTGCTGAGAGGGTGCACAGTTGGAGCCGATACCAGAACAGATACTTCAGAGAAAGGAGCATAGAAATTGGGAGCAGAAGTCGGCAATTCAGCCCCTCGAGGCTGCTCCGCCATTCAATCAGATCAGGGCTGATCTCTTCCTGGTCTCAAATCCACCTCCCTACCTCTTCCCCACATCCCTTTAACCCTTTTTTCATCAGAAATCTATCTATCTCCTTCTTGAAACCATTTAATGACTCGGACCCCACCACACTGTGGGGCAGCGAGTTCCACAACTTCACCACCCTCTACGAGAAGCAGTTCCTCCTCATCTCAGTTCCCAATCTACCGCCTCTCAATCTATATCTGTGATCTCTCGTTCCAGATTGCCCCACAAGGGGAACATTTGGTCTACGTTTACTTTATCAATCCCTCTCAGTATTTTATACACCTTGATCAGATCCCCCTCATCCTTCTAAACTCCAGCGAGTATAAACCCAAATTGTTTAATCTCTCCTCATACGTCAATCTGTTCATCCCCGGAATCAATCTGGTGACCCTCCTCTGAACTGTCGCCAATCGCACCACATTCTTCCTCAAATGAGGAGACCAAAACTGGACACAATATTCCAGATGTGGCCTCACCAACACCCAACACCAACACGGGAAGAGTTTTCCTGAGGTTGGGAATGTAACCTGTGGACCACGAGGCGGTCTCCCCTCCAACATGGAGCATCAGGAGCTGACATTAATGCGCCTCGTCGGAAGGTGAGGTGCTGTTTCTCCAGTCTGTGTTGGGCTTCACTGGAGCATTGCAGCAGGTCAAAGATGGTCATGTGGCCATGGGAGCACGGAGCTGAGTTAAAACGGCACGCAACGGGAAGGTCAGGGGTCATGCATGCGGACTGAGAGGTCACCCAGTCTGTGTTTGGTCTATGTTGAGGAGAGTGCACCGGGAGCAGCGATTAGACCAGATTGAAAGAGGTGTCAGTGAAATGCTACTTCACCTGAAAGAAGAGTTTGGGGCCTTGGACAGGGAGGAGATTAAGAGGCAGCTGTTTGCACCTTCTGCGATGGCAAGGGAAGGTGCCGTGGGAAGGGATTGGGAAGATAGGGAGTGAGAGGAAGATGCGTTTCGAGGTGGCATCATACTGGAGTTGGCAGAAATGGCGGAGGATGATCCTTTGAAGGCGGAGGCTGAAACGTTAGATCTGTCATGTCCACAGATCTCTGAAGGTTGCCACTCAAGTGGATAGAGCCGTGAAGAAGGCCTATAGTGTGTTAGCGTTTATTAACAGGGGGATCGAGTTTAAGAGCCGCGGGGTTATGCTGCAACTGTACATGACCCTGGTGAGGCCACATTTGGAGTATTGTGTGCAGTTCTGGTCACCTCATTATAGGAAGGATGTGGAAGCATTGGAAAGGGCGCAAAAGAGATTTACCAGGATGCTGCCTGGTTTGCAGGATAGATCTTATGAGGAAAGGTTGAGGGAGCTAGGGCTTTTCTCTTTGGAGCGGAGAAGGATGAGAGGCGACTTAATAGAGGTTTATAAGATGATGAGGGGGATAGATAGAGTGAACGTTCAGAGACAATTTCCTCGGGTGGATGTAGCTGTTACAAGGGGGCATAACTATAAGATTCAGGGTGGGAGATATAGGAGGGATGTCCAAGGGAGGTTCTTTACTCAGAGAGTGGTTAGGGTGTGGAATGGACTGCCTGCTGTGATAGTGGAGTCGGACACTTTAGGAACTTTCAAGCGGTTATTGGATAGGCACATGGAGCACACCAGAATGACAGGGAGTGGGATAGCTTGGTTTCGGACAATGCTCGACACAACATGGAGGGCCGAAGGGCCTGTTCTGTGCCGTACTGTTCTATGTTAGGACAGTAGGGACCCTGTCGAAGTTCTGGGAGGGAAGGGAAGGGGCGAGAGCAGAGGTGAGGGAAATGGGTCAGACCCGAGTTGAGTGACCTGTTTACCACAGGTGGAGCAACCTCGGTTAAGGAAAAAAGAGGACGGCAACAGAGGTTGGGGGATATGGGCCTCGGAAGGGTGTGAGCCGATGCCACCTCGATGGGCTAAATGGCCTCCTTCTGCCCTGCCAGAATTCTGCGTAATTGGTTTATTGAAAACAAATTATTACAACAAGTGTCAAATTAGTGATGATGAAACAATAAAAAAAAACAATCAAAATTTGTTTCATAAGGGGCGGCACGGTGGCGCAGTGGTTAGCATTGCTGCCTCACGGCTCCGAGGTCCCAGGTTCGATCCCGGCCCTGGATCGCTGTCCGTGTGGAGTTTGCACATTCTCCCCGTGTCTGCGTGGGTTTCGCCCCCACAACCCAAAGATGTGCAGGGTAGGTGGATTGGCCACGCTAAATTGCCCCTAAATTGGAAAAAAATGTTTAAAGCAAATTTAAAATAAAAAAAATTAATTATAATAGAAATAGGTCAAATCAAAAGAAATAATAAAAGTGACACAATTATAATCCCTTCAGTATGAAAATAATTAAAACACTTTGCAAAATGCAGGTATCCTTAATTTACAAAATAGAAATGAAAGTACACCAGTGCTCTGCATTTTGTGTTAAAGATCAGGTTGATTTAATTCTCAATCATTTATTTAAAGTGAACATCGAACGTTTTTTAATGGGATTTGAATTGGAGCTCTCTACTTGCTCGCGTCCACTTCAGAGCTTCATTTTGCCAGGAGTCCATTCTCTATTGGTAAAGACGTCAAATATTCAGAACACCAAACTCTCAAAGATCGCTGGCATCCCATCGCCTCATTTACATAGAAACATGCATTGAAAATAGAAGCAGGAGGAGGCCATTCGGCCCTCCGAGACTGCTCCCACATTCATTATGATCATCAAGTTCAACACCCTGATCCTGCCTTCCCCCCATATCCCTCGATCCCTTCAGCCCCAAGAGCCAAATCTAATTCTGTGTTGAAATCGCACAATTGAAGTTGACCTCAACTACTTTCTGTGGGAGTGAATTCCACAGATTCCCCGCTCTCTGGGTGAATAAATTTCTCCTCTCCTCAGTCCTAAAAGTTTTACCCCTTATCCTCAAACTCTGACCCCTAGTTCTGGACTCCCCCACCATCGGGGACATTCTTTCTGAATCTACCCTGTCCAATCCTGTTATAATTGATGCACAAGGACACCAATGTCTCGCTGTGAGTATCATATACAGTCCAACACTAAGCTTGATGATATTGTGATGCTCATCTATGTTGTCTCGACGAGACACACACGATTTTGATCTCTACCATCACACAGACAGTCTTCTTTTTCGGCGATCATTTGCTAACCAGTATAATTGTCCACTTAAGAAACTCCCTGTTGCTGGCCATGGATTCTGTGGGACCTTGCGTGGCTGATAAGACCAATCATGGTGCCCCATCTTCGATCGCACACGGTGTTCCCGAGCAGTACCATAGGCAGGGACAAAACAGTTCAGTATAAGATTCAGAGTGACTATTGTCATGGGAGTGTCCCTTTCAGAACTGTTTGTCTTCTCAAATGGCTGCAGTGATGTCACTGTGTGGGTGGAGCTGGGCAGTGGCTCTGGTTTTTACTTTCGGTTGGAAGCTGTATTCAGACTACAAGGATCTTGGTGTCTCTCTCTCTGCATGTTAAAAAAGGTGTCTCCAGATCACTTGATAACTTCAAATTAATACCTGTTTTCTGTAAGGAATTCAAACCTTGTTACTTGATTGAAACAGTAAAGGGAATTTATTAAGGGTTATATATAGAGTACTGTAGCTGTGTAGGGTATTTATGTTTGTAGTTGATAAAATACTGTGTGCGTTTATAAAATGTTAACTGGATTCGTAGAATAAACTTTGTTTTTGATTAAAAGTGCTGAAGGCGGAGCTTATGGGGTCAGAGGAGACGCAAACCGAGGAGCTGAAGTGTAAGTGGGAGGAGGAGCTGGGAGGTGAGATCGAGGATGGTTTATGGGCAGACACGTTGAGTAGAGTCAACGCATCCGCAACATGTGCCAGGCTCAGCCTGATACAGTTTAACGTTGTGCACCGAGCTCACATGACAGTGGCCCAGATTCGTCGGGGTGGAGGACAGGTGCACAAAGTGTGCGGGAGGACCTGCGAACCATGTCCATGTGTTTTGGACATGTCCAAAACTTAGGGGATTTTGGCAGGGGTTTGCGGACGTCACGTTCAAGGTTTCAAAAACAAGGGTGGCGTGGAGTCCGGAGGTGGCGATTTTCAGGGTGTCGGAAGATCCGGGAATCCAGGAGGAGAAACAGGCGGACGTTCTGCCCTTTGCCTCCCTGGTAGCCCGGAGACGGATACTATTAGCTTGGAGGGACTCAAAGCCCCAGAAGTCGGGGACGTGGCTATCGGACATGGCTAGCTTACCCTGTTTGGGGAAATTCAAGTTCGCCTGGAGAGGGTCACTATTAGGGTTCGCCCGGAGGTGGCAACCGTTCGTCGACTTCTTTGCGGAAAATTAATCGTCAGCAGATGAGGGAGGGGAGTAGTTTAGGTTAGTGTAGGGGGGGTAATATGGATTGGACCTGTACGAAAGGTAAACGGTTTTTGCACTATGTTTATGGTTTCATGTATATTGTCTATTTTGTTGCTGATTTTATACCAAAAATACCTCAATAAAATGTTTATTAAAAAAAGTATTTACAGCCTCTGTTGAATAACACCTGAAACATAGGCCCATGTGCTCCCCCATACCATAATCTATGAAATGTTGTGGGTCAGGTGAACTCCATGATACACTTTGGGGTTCTCTAAACCCTGGCCCACGAAGTTAAAGAAATGGGCGGGCAGTCGTTGCATTTAAGCTCGTCTTGAAAACTGCGATATCGGGAACAGTTTACTGTGACAAAATTGTTTCTTGCTGGCAGTGCTAGCATGGAGTCACCACGACGGGCCAAATGGCCTCTTTCTATGTCATAAGGTTCCGACGGATCATAAGATTTTAATAGGGACACTTGGTCATGTAGAAACCCTAACATCTTTCAATCTGTAAACTGCGAGGAAAGGAGTAATTCCACTGACCAGAATTTATGTATCAAAACAAGTTTTATTATTAACACAGGATTAATCCATTAACATACAAGGAGAAAAAAACAGCTTTTCAATTTGCAGTCAAACAGTTCTTAAAGTCTTTAAAGTTTACTTTCCCATCTACTTCCAAATGCTCAATTCAGCAAAGTCCACCCACACAGGTCAAATGCCACTTATGAATAAAGTTAGCACTCAGCGGCTTACAGATTTGAGTCATAAAGTCCTTGGGAGAGAAGCTTTCAGATGTCAGTCTGAGAAACACAATGCATTTCCTCAGAGCTGAACTAAAAAAATGAAACTATACACAACAGACATGGGGCAGGGCTGAAAATGAAACTAAAAAAATGGACCCGGCCTCTTCCATGAGTGACACCACAGTCTGCCTCACTGTGAACTCCTTAATCACAGTTTTAGCAGGTATATAACCGGGATAGCTCAACCTAAGTTCTTTTAATATCATTACTGCAACAGACATACAATACAATATATATATAAAGATTTCCTACATTCATCACACAGGTGATTAAGGGATAAGACATGCGGGCAGGGGAGTGGCATTGAGGCAAAAGATTAGCCAGGATTGTACTTGAATAGCAGTGCAGGTTCGAGGGGCAGAATGGCCTCTTCCTTGCTCCGATTTCTTGCGTTCTTTGTTCAGCAAGGTGATCGATCTCAACCTTTCCTGAAGAAAAGGCGAAGCCTGAGGGGAAGGGCCAGATATCTTCGCCCTATGATTCTAATACAAAGAGGGCATTCTCTGTTTTGCTTCCATTGTCAAGCACTAAGACATTCTGGTGGACACAGAGGAACCAGTCGGCCTTCACGTAGGGCTGAAATTTGTATCTTTCGCTGTCCATTGTCATCTTGAAGAGGTTGGCGTTTTCCAAGGTGGATTGTTGGGCATTCCCCGGCCCCTCCTGGGAAGAAAAAGGAAAGACGCTCACAATTCCTGAAAAGGGTCACTTGGCGTGTTTGACGACTAACTTACCCCCAGCGAGTTACGGGGCAATTGGAAGAAATATTTGTGGGAACGCATTAACTCACATGAAACAGTGAGAAATGTTAATGCAGTCTTCATATTTGAGTTAATTTTCTATAAAAAAATAGCGTACTCGGCATTATTTCACTTTAAACATTAGTGCTATGAGTGGCGGGTGAGCTTATAGTATATTATCTTCATTACATAGAACAAAGAACAATACAGCACAGGAACAGGCCCTTCGGCCCTCCAAGCCTGCGCCGACCATGCTGCCCGTCTAAACTAAAACCGTCTGTACTTACGGAGTCCGTATCCGCCCATTCCCACCTTATCCATATATCTGACTAGCTGCCCCTTAAATGCCGCTGTCATACCCGCTCCCACCCCCTCCCCAGGCAGCGCGTTCCATATATTTACCACCCTCTGTGTACAAAACCTGCCTCGCACATCTGTTCTAAACTTTTCCCCACGCACTTTAAACCTATGTCTCCTAGGACTTGACTCTCCTACCCTAGGAAAGAGCATCTGACTAGCCACTCTGTCCATGTCACTTATAATCTTGTAGCCCTCTATCAGGTCGCCTCTCAACCTCCGTCGTTCCAGTGAGAACAGATCGAGTTCATCTAACCTCTCCTCATAGCTAATGCCCTCCATACCAGGCAACATCCTAGTCAACCGCTTCTGCACCCTCTCCAAAGCCTCCGCATCCTTCTGGTAGAGCAGAATTGTGCCAAATATTCCAAATGGGGCCTAACTCAGGTCCTGTACAGCTGCAACATGACTTGCCCATTTTTATATTCAATGCCCTGACCGATGAAGGCCAGCCATGCTGCCCCTTCTACTGCAATGTCTTCTGTGCCAAAGCAGTTGTGTATCAACTTGCCAGCTCTCCTCTGATCCCATGTGACTTCCCCTTTTGTACCAGTCTACCATCAGGTATCTTGTCAAAGGCTTGACAGAAGACCACGTGTGCAACATCTACTGCCTTTCCCTCACCTATCATATTTGTCACTTCCTCGAAAAACTCGATCAAATTAGTGAGGCACAACCTCTCCTTCACAAAACAATACTATCGCTAATGAGTCTTTTTGCTTCCAAATGCGTGTAAATCCTGTCTCTAAGAATCTTTTCCAATAATTTCCCAACCACTGACGTAAGGCTCACCGGCCTACAATTTCCAGGATTATTCCTTCTGCCCTTCTTAAACCATGGAACAATATTGGCTACTCTCCAGTCTGCTGGAACTTCACCTGTAGCCAATGAGGATACAAGGGGCTGTTTAGCACACTGGGCTAACTCGCTGGCTTTGAAAGCAGACCAAGCAGGCCAGCAGCGCGGTTCGATTCCTGTACCAGCCTCCCCGGACAGGCACCGGAATGTGGCGACTAGGGGCTTTTCACAGTAACTTCATTGAAGCCTACTCGTGACAATAAGCATTTTTCATTTCAAGATTACTGTCAAAGCCTCAGAAATTTCCTCCATTACCTCCCTCAGCATTCTGGGTAGATTCCATCACGCCCTGGGGACTTATCTACTTGAATGCTTTTTAAGATGTCCAACACGTCCTCTTTATTAATATCAACATGACTCAGACTATCTACACCCTCTCCTTTATACTCCTCATCCACCAAGTCCTTCTATTTGGTGAACATAGAACATAGAACAGTACAGCACAGAACAGGCCCTTCGGCCCTCAATGTTGTGCCGAGCCATGATCACCCTACTCAAACCCACGTATCCACCCTCTACCCGTAACCCAACAACCCCCCCCCCCCCTTAACCTTACTTTTATTAGGACACTACGGGCAATTTAGCATTGCCAATCCACCTCACCCGCACATCTTTGGACTGTGGGAGGAAATCGGAGCACCCGGAGGAAACCCACGCACACAGGGGGAGGACGTGCAGACTCCACACAGACAGTGACCCAGCCGGGAATCGAACCTGGGACCCTGGAGCTGTGAAGCATTTATGCTAACCACCATGCTACCCTGCTGCCCCTTAGGCAAAGTATTCATTCAGCACGGTAGCATTGTGGATAGCACAATTGCTTCACAGCTGCAGGGTCCTGGGTTCGATTCCCGGCTTGGGTCACTGTCTGTGCGGAGTCTGCACATCCTCCCTGTGTCTGCGTGGGTTTCCTCCGGGTGCTCCGGTTTCCTCCCACAGTCCAAAGATGTGCATGATAAATTGCCCTTAGTGTCCAAAATTGCCCTTAGTGTTGGGTGGGGTTACTGGGTTATGGGGATAGGGTGGAGGTGTTCACCTTGGGTAGGGTGCTCTTTCCAAGAGCTGGTGCAGACTCAATGGGCCGAATGGCCTCCTTCAGCACTGTAAATTCTATGATTTAGTATGTCTCCCATTTCCTGATTCCATACATAGATTCCCTCCAATATCCTTGAATAGGCCAACCCTTTCTCTGGCTACCCTCTTGCTCTTTACATATGTATAAGACGCCTTAGGATTTTCTGTATTCCTGTTTGCCAATGACATTTCACGATCCCTTTTAGCCTCCCTAACACCTACCTTAAATTCCTTCTTACTTGCTTTATATTCTTCAAGGGATATTCTGTCCTAAGCCTTTTAGACCTTACGCATGCTTCCTTTTCCTTTTTGACAAGGTTCATAATACTCTTGTTCTCCAGGGTTCCCTAAACTTGCCACCCTTATCTTTCATCTTCACAGGTACATGACAGTCCTGAATTCTAATCAACTGACATTTGAAAGCCTCCCACATGCCAGATTGATTTTTCTCTCCAATAAGGTAGCCCAGTCAGCACTCTCTAGATCCTGCCTAATGTTGTGTTAAGTGGCCTTCTCCCAGTCTAACACCTTCATCTGAGGACCACTCTTGTCCTTGTCCATAAGCAGCTTAAAACGTACAGAATTATGATCACTGTTTCCGAAATGATCTCCTCCTGAAGCTTCGATCACCTGGCCGGGTTCATTCCCCAGCACTGGGTCTAATATGGTCCCTTCCCGAGTTGGGCTATTTATATATTGTTTCAAGGAACCCTCCTGGACAGTCCTGATGAATTCTGCTCCATCCAAGCCTCGAGCAGTAAGTGTGTCCCAGTCAATATAGGGAAAGTTAAAATCACCACAGAAACAACCCTGTTGTTTCTGCAACTTTCCAAGATCCGTCTGAATATCTGCTCCTCTGTCTGCAGCTGGATGTTGGGAGGCCTGTAGTAAACCCCCAACATTGTGACAGCAACCTTTCCTATTCCGGATCTCTATTACCCAGATTGCCTCGCTGTCTGAGCATGCCAAAAGTGTCCTCCCTCAGCTCCTCCTCTAAGGGGCTGTTTAGCACAGGGCTAAATCGCTGGCTTTGAAAGCAGGCCAGCAGCACGGTTCGATTCCCATACCAGCCTCCCCGGACAGGCGCCGGAATGTGGCGACTAGGGGCTTTTCACAGTAACTTCATTGAAGCCTACGCATGACAATAAGCGATTTTCTCCTGAACCAATAATGCAAATCCCCCACCGCTTTTACACCCCCTCTATCCCGCCTGAAGCATCTAAATCCTGGAACGTTTAGTTGCCAATCCTGTCCCCCTTTCAACCAAGTTTCTGTAGCAACAACACCTGGCTTACCTCTAGCTTCAGTTCTAACTGTGGATCACCTCGTGTCTCCTTGCAATAAAGGAAATATTTTTTTTTCCGAAACGTGAACAGAAACGAGACGCAGAACGGATGTGGATCTGAAGGTCGAGAGTTATGAAACCTTATTTCTGTGCAGAGAGCAAAGAGAGGATTGTTATTTGTGTTTGTACACTACATACACAGAACGAGACATAGACGATTCAACTCAACTCATTTGAAAAATGGAACCATGAAGTAATACAGGACCAGAATTTTACGTTGCTCAGGCGGGCGGGTGCGCGTCTAATCGGGGAGAAAGGCGTTGGGTGCGCGTCCCGACATCATCGCGCCAGATTCCGGAAGGAATCCGATGCACACCCGCCAAAAATCAATCCGGCAATTGAGCGCATTGAGCGACCCACTGGACGCAATTTTGCGTGTCTGCTTTTACGATTGGCCAAACGTTCTTTACGTTTTAGCTTCAACCTCGCTCCCGGGCTGGATGAACTGTGCTACCGTGCCTCCATGGAGGTACCGATAACCAGACACAATATTTCAGGTGCGTTGTATCCAGAGATTTGTATAGCCCCCTATACAGAGGGCAGCACGGTAGCATTGTGGTTAGCACCATTGCTTCACAGCTCCAAGGTCCCAGGTTCGATTCCCGGCTTGGGTAACTGTCTGTGTGTAGGGTCTGCACGTCCTCCCCGTGTGTGCGTGGGTTTCCTCCGGGTGCTCCGGTTTCCTCCCACAGTCCAAAGATGTGCCGGTTAGGTGGATTGGCCGTGATAAATTGCCCTCAGTGTCCAAAAAGATTGGGTGAGGTTACTGGGTTATGGGGCTACGGGGATAGGGTGGAGGTGTGTGGCTTAAATGGGGCGCTCTTTCCAAGGGCCGGTGCAGACTCGATGGGCCAAATGGCCTCCTGCATTGTAAAAATTCTATCTATATGTAACTATCAAGGCTAACGTTTCATTAGCATTTTCGATCATTCTTTGCACCTGATCATCACAGTTTTCTCATTCTCTTAGCCTATCAGCCATCACATAAATTTCCGTAAATTTGAGCTCATCCAAAACTCTGTCTTAACTCACACCGAGCCTGATTCCCCACCAGCCCCTGTGCTCGCTGACCTACGCTGGCTGCCGATGAAGCAATGTCTGCATTTTAAAATTCTCATTCCTACTTTCAAAACACCCCCACTCTCCCCCCACTGCCGTCTCCTCCCCCCCCCCCCACCCACCCACCTATCTCTGTAATCTCCACCAGCCCCCTCAACGTTCTGCATCTCCGATTTTAAACGTTCCACCATGTCTTCACCTCATCACCCCAACACCCCGCTACCTACCATTCAAGTTGTTCGACAGTGATGCTTCTCAAACTCACTGGCTCTCTGTAAGTAACTGAATTGTATTTATCAAGTGTTCACTGGCCTCCACCAGTCTTTTTTGCAAGCAGTTTGTAACACGATTAACATGCTCCCAGTGTTAGACCTTGTGGTGAATGTAACTTAGTAATTCACACTGTATTTACCAATACCATTGTCACCGCAGTAGCGTTATCCCACCACTAGGGGGAGTAGCTCTGGGAATGCTCAGGAGTTTGTACAGGGCTCCGCCCACGACTCCTCCCTCTGGACTTGCTGTATAATTACCCTTGTCCAGAGCCAGCCTGCAGTTCATCGAGGGTTCAACGGGTAACAGGCTGGCTCTGTAGTAAGTAGATTAAAACCACTGATCATATCTAAAAGCACGTGTCTAGTGGATTGATGGTTCCATCAGACCTACCATCTAGGGATCCTGTATTGAGTGCACTGACCACTAGGTGCTGCTGCAGGTCACTTATGTTCTGAACTGAATTCGCCTGGTTCCTGATGTCAACTTCTTATTTATACTGCCTCTTTGTCTGCATCACTATCGTGACTGTACATCGCAAAGTACAGCGTTGCTGCTAAAGTGCTTTCAGAAATCCTGAGGTTGCAAGGAATAGTTTTATGACAGAAATCCTCTGACCACCATTAAAGTCACCTTGTTAAAACGTTCTCCCGATCACTATTGTTCGAAACTAGTCACGTCCTGGCAATGCTTTGCGTCTCGCACTCCATCGGGACAATTGCCAAATTGGGGAGAGAACAATAGTTTGTACTGCACAGGAAGAGAGGTCTGCTTGCTTGGTGTGGTGAATGAGATTCACACGGTGTTATAAGTTACCAATGTCACTCTGTTCCCATTGTATATACGTACCAATATTGTAAGTGCACTACCTGACCACCAGGGGGAGTAGCTCTGGGAGTACTCGAGTTTGTACTGGGCTCTCCCCTTGGCTCCGCCCAGAACTCCTCCCCCTGGAGCTGCTGTATAAAGATCCGTGCCACAGAGCCAGCCGGCCAGTTCACCGAAAGTTCAACGGCGAACAGGCTGGCTCTGTTGTAAGTATATTAAAGCCGCTATTCTAATCCTACAAGCACGTGTTTGTAGAATTGATGGTTCCATCACTTGGCAAGTGGGCTTGGGAGAGAGTTCTCAAAACCCCGTGTCATTTTGAAATTCTCCATTACATTCCCCCGTATCCCTCTCCGCTTCTCTCTCTACCCTCGCGTGGCATCCTTCCTGTGCAGTGCCCAGAACTGGAGACAAACCGGAGAATTAGAGTGATTTCCCACCACTCTATGCTTCTGTGCCAAAGGCAAAGATCACGCAGCTTTTGTCGGCTGACACGGTGGCAGAGTGGTTTGCACGGCTGCCTCAGAGCACCAGGGACCCGGCTTAGGTGACTGTGCGGAGTTTGCACGCTGTACCCGTGCCTGTGTGGATTTCCTCCGTGCTCCGGTTTCCTCCCACCAGTCCCCAAAAACGTGCTGTTTGGTGCACTTGCCATCCTAAATTAGGGGCTGGGTTAGCTCACTGGGCTAAATCGCTGGCTTTTAAAGCAGACCAAGCAGGCCAGCAGCACGGTTCAATTCCCGTACCAGCCTCCCCGGACAGGCGCCGGAATGTGGCGACTAGGGGCTTTTCACAGTAACTTCATTGAAGCCTACTCGTGACAATAAGCCATTTTCATTTCATTTCATTTCAAATTGCCCCAAAAGCTAATTAGGGTTAAGGGGTAGGGTGGAGGTGAAATGGAATGAAAATGAAATGAAATGAAAATCACTTATTGTCACAAGCAGGCTTCAAATGAAGTTACTGTGAAAAGCCCCTAGTCGCCACATTCCAGCACCTGTTCGGGGAGGCTGGTATGGGAATCGAACCGTGCTGCTGGCCTGCCTTGGTCTGCTTTCAAAGCCAGCGATTTAGCCATGTGCTAGACAGCCCAGATTACCTCGCTGGCTGAGGTGTGGGCCTAAGTAAATGCCCGCCAGTTTACACTTCTATTACTCGGGTTCACCACTACTGTTAATCCTTCTATAGCTACTCAGGCTGACGAACCAGTCTGCTACAATCCACGTGGTGGGAGTGATATTGAATCAACCCTGTGTCTGTACTCACTGACTGTCTCCACTGGAAAGAGGCAGATCATGTGTTCTGTGTCCTTTATACATGGGTTGGTGTAATGCCCTCCTGTGGTCGTGTCACCTCTGTGTGAATCGTGAATGCCCATTGGTCGTGTCCTATCTATCTGATCTATTGGTTGAGTGTGTGTGTGTGTCATGTCTCTGGTGCTCCCTCTAGTGTCTAGCTAGTCTACGTGTATTTACATTAACCCCTTGTGTATTTACAGTGATGCACATCACCACAGTGTGGGCTTAAGTAGGGTGCTCCTTCAAAGGGCCGGTGCAGACTCGATGGGCCGAATGGCCTCCACCTGCGCTGTAAATTCTGTGAAAGCTGGGCTTGCATTTATATATCACTTTTCATGGCTTCCTGAGCACCCGACGTGCTTTACAACCATGTGGACCTCCCCTGGGGTCAGTATGAGGGGCACTGCTTTTTTATTGATATCCTGGACATGTTTTGGGGATTGAAGGCGTCGTGTCAAAACATTCACAGCTCAGCTGGAACCGGGAAATGTTCTAAACAACGCAGAGGATGGTAACAGACTTCAAGAGGTCTTGGGCAGACTGGTGACATTAGGTAGACGCAACAGAGGTTTAAGGGCGAAAACTGCGAGCTGGTCTACTATGATGGGAAGAGTGAGGAAAGTGATAGGCACGAAATAGGACTATTTTAAAGAGAATGCTGAAACAGAGGGCCGCTCTTTGCTGGTAGGACATGTAGCGAAGCTGGTTTAACAAAATGGTTTGACTGGATTAATCTGCTCATGTTTACAGGAGTTACTGCTACTCGACCGTGGCTATGGACTGGATTCTGCGCAGCACAGCACCAAAATCGCATTTGGCGCAGGGGGGCGGAGAATCACATTTCATGGCGGATTCTACGGGTCTCGAGAATCGGCGTTCCCGTGAATTACTCCGCTCGGCTGATGGGGGGGGGGGGGGGGGGGGGCAGTGACAGAGGCCCGCCCGGCGATCCTCCCTTCCCGGCCGGCCGCGTTCCCGACGGCGTGGAACTAACCTGGTTGGGGGTCTCGCGTGGCGGCTGCGGACTCAGTTCGCAGCCGCCCTGGTGGTGGTAGGGGGATCGGGAACCCGGGGGTGTGGGGGGGGGGGGGAAGTGGGAAGTGATTATGGGGAGCCGGGGAAGTGATTGGGCCGGACGGATCCTCGGGCACGATCGGGGGAGCCGACATCTTCCAGATCCCTCCGCGGTCAGAGTCCGCCAAGGCGTTTGGCACGGCCGCTGGAGGCTGCCTCTGTGCGAATGCACGGACTCAGAACTGGAAGTACGGGGGCCCGTATAGAACGTCCCCTGCTAGCCCCCTGAAGGTAAGTGAATCGGCCGGTATTTTTTGCAGGAAGCCCGGGAGTGCGTCGCCAGCGTTAATGCGGCGGTTTGGGGACACAGCCCCATTTTGGGAGAATCCAGCCCTATATTGATGGCTTGATTTCCCTGTAGAGGGAGCATCAAAGTTTTCCATACCTGGTGGTCACCACAGGGGCTTGGGGCGCTTCAGATAGATAGAGAAATACAGCACGGAACAGGCCCTTCGGCCCACGATGTTGTGCCAAACTTTTGTCCGAGGTTAATCATAGAATTTTGGACACCAAGGCCAATTTATCACGGCCAATCCACCCAACCTGCACATCTTTGGACTTTACTGACCCCTTTAATCAGGAATGGTGTACAAAAACTAGGGAACTACGTCAATCTTTCGTCAAATATTTGTCCGGAGTATTGTATTCAATTCTGGGCACCACACTTCAAGTCTTGGGGTACATGTCGTAAAGGTTCATGATAATGGTAACCTCTGGCCCCAGAGAAGCTGGAGCTGTTCTCCGTGGCACAGACGAGGTTAAAAAGAGTCAGATTTAACGCAAGTGTTCAAAATCATGATTTCATAATAAAGAAGGACCGTGGGAAAGGTCGATACCCCACGACACCGAATGGCAAAAGGACGACAGTCAAAACGAGGAGTTTTTACCTCAAGCAGCACGGGAATGTGGAAGCAGGAACTTTCAAATGGGAATGGGATAAATATTTGAAGGAAAATGAAGTGAAGAACTATGGGGAAAGAGCAGGGCAGCGGGATTCACTGAATAGCACCTCCAACGAGCCAGCACAGGGGCAATTGCAAGTTGTCCTCACTGCTGTACACTCTACCGAGCAAAATGGCATTGAAAGGTCGCGCTCTTTAAGGGGCTGAATGATTACTCCTCTTCTGACGTTAATACACATTAAGCGTACTATAAATACGACGATTGGAAACTAATAATGACCGGCATTCTTATTTGGTAAATCAACGTGTAACCAACATTGAGACCCACAGACAAGGAAGGGCAGCACGGTAGCATTGTGGATAGCACAATTGCTTCACAGCTCCAGGGTCCCAGGTTCGAATCCCGGCTTTGGTCACTGTCTGTGCGGAGTCTGCACGTCCTCCCCCTTGTCTGCGTGGGTTTCCTCCGGGTGCTCCGGTTTCCTCCCACAGTCCAAAGATGTGCAGGTTAGGTGGATTGGCCACGCTAAATTGCCCCTTAGTGTCCAAAATTGCCCTTAGTGTTGGGTGGGGGTTACTGGGTTATTGGGATAGGGTGGAGGTGTGCGGTTGGGTAGGGTGCTCTTTCCAAGAGCCGGTGCAGACTCGATGGGCCGAATGGCCTCCTTCTGCACTATAAATTCTATGTAAAATGCGTAAAAAACATAGATGCTACAGCAGCTTGACCCCAGGATCAGGTACAAGATGGTTATAGATGTAGATTAGTGGCAAAAGCCGCTTGACCGCGCACTCCCAAAACTGCAGTTAGATGTAAAATACAGTTCATTCTCTCCCCTCAACCTTTTCTCCCACAGAAAGCCGAACGAAAGTTTGCAGATACGTGTTCTGCGAACCGTCTTGGTTTGCTTTGCCAAGTCATAAAGCTGAGTCGGAGGTGTGGGGTGGATGACATCACTTACCCACTTTCTTATTACATGGCGTGGTGACTACTTTGTACCCTTTGTTGGCCCCTTTCCTCATAACCAGGGCTCTGTTTTTTGCTTTCATGGTCACGTTGATTTTGTTGCTCATTCCAGCTCGCTTCCTTAGGGGCTTTGGAGGTTTGCTGTAATGCATGCAGTCAACAGATTGTAACTAAGATGGAGATCTGATTGGGGTGGGCATGGTAGCACAGTGGTTAATAATAATAACCACCTTTATTGTCACAAGTAGGCTTACATTAACACTGCAATGAAGTTACTGTGAAAATCCCCTCGTCGCCACATTCCGGCGCCTGTTCGGGTACGCAGAGGGAGAATTCAGAATGTTCAATTCACCCAACAAGCACGTCTTTCGGGGACTTGATGGGAGGAAACCGGAGCACCCGGAGGAAACCCACGCAGACACGGGGAGAACGGGCAGACTCCACACAGACAGTGATCCAGCGGGGAATCGAACCTGGGATCCTGGAGCTGTGAAGCCACAGTGCTAACCGCTATGCGGTTATGCTATGCTACTGTGCTGCCCATAAATATGGGGACGGGGACCCGGGTTCAATTCCCAGCTTGGGTCACAGTCTGTGCGGAGTCTGCACGTTCTCCCCGTGTCTACGTGGGTTTTCCCCGGGTGCTCCGGTTTCCTCCCACAGTCCAAAGATGTGCAGGTTAGATGGATTGGCCATGATCAATTCTCCTTAGTGTCCAAAAAAAAGATTAGGTGGGGTTACTGGGTTACAGGGATAGGGTGCAGACATGGGCTTAAGTTAGGGTGCTCTTTCCAAGGGCCGATGCAGACTTGATGGGCCGAATGGCCTCCTTCTGCACTGTAAATTCTATGATCTATGAATCGGATATTCTGAATTCTCCCTCCTGTGTACCCGAACAGGCGCCGGAATGTGGCGACTAGGGGCTTTTCACAGTAACTTCATTGCAGTGTTAATGTAAGACTATTTGTGACACTAATAAAGATCGTTATTAACAGCAACATGAGGCGGCACGGTGGTACAGTGGTTAGCACTGCTGCCTCACAACTCCAGGGTACCGAGGTCAATTCTGGCCTAGGGTAGATGTCTGTGCGGAGTCTGCACGTTCTCCCCGTGTCTGCGTGGGTTTCCTCCGGGTGCTCCGGTTTCCTCCCACGGTCCGAAGACGTGCAGGTTAGGTGGATTGGCCGTGATAAATTGCCCTTAGTGTCCAAAAAGGTTAGGAGGGGTTATTGGGTTATGGGGATAGGGTGGAAGTGGGGGCTTAATTGGGTCGGTGCAGACTTGATGGGCTGAATGGCCTCCTTCTGCACTGTATGTTCTATGTTCTATGTTAAGGTTTTGTGGGAAACACAGAACCACTGATAAAAACATCACATTTTTCCAAGGGCATGGCTGAATTTCGTTGGCAATAAGATGGAAGCATTAAAGGCTCCATTGTTCTAATTTCAGGCCACTTGTGATAACAGCCTGAACCACATTCCATAACGTATGCAAGCCGAAACATTTTAGACTGTGTCAAAAAACAGTTTCAATTATATTTTCGGAATTATAGTATGATGAGATGACATAACGTCTCAATTGTTGCAGATAAGCAACAATTGGAAGTGGCGTTGCATCATGAGGATGGACGGCTTGTTATCAAATCAAATGTGTTTTGAATATAGCTTAAACCAATTAGGATTATATTGGGGTGTGATCGGATCGCTTAAGACAGAACGAGACAGAGAAAGAAAGGAAGAAAGAGACAGAGAGAAAGAGACAGGAAAGAGACAAAGAGAAGAAAGACAGAAAGAGAGAGAGAGAAAGTAAAGGAAGAGAATTAGAAAAGAGTTCTGTATTCCTATTTCATTTTCATACTTTGACTTCGGCCTTTGACTTTTAAAGTTGTGTTCAGGCTATTGTTTCAGAAGATAATTCCTGTGATTCTTTGAAGAAAATCAAATTGTCTACAAACTACCTTTTAAATCATTTTCAAGTTGTAACCAATGAACTTCAAATAAAACAATTCTTATTTGCACCTGACACGTTTTTAACTTGAATTTCTACTGAGTTTCAACAATGTCTCAAGAACAACCGGTAAATTGAATAAAACTTCACAATTAGGGGCAGCACGGTAGCATGGTGGTTAGCATAAATGCTTCACAGCTCCAGGGTCCCAGGTTCGATTCCCGGCTGGGTCACTGTCTGTGTGGAAGTCTGCACGTCCTCCTCCCTGTGTGCGTGGGTTTCCTCCGGGTGCTCCGGTTTCCTTCTACAGTCCAAAGATGTGCGGGTTAGGTGGATTGGACATGCTAAATTGCCCGTAGTGTCCTAATAAAAGTAAGGTTAGGGGGGGTTGTTGGGTTACAGGTATAGGGTGGATACGTGGGTTTGAGTAGGGTGATCATGGCTCGGCACAACATTGAGGGCCGAAGGGCCTGTTCTGTGCTGTACTGTTCTATGTTCTATGTAATCACAAGATACAACAGGTTTGTACGGGGTTCATGAACACTCAGCTCAAAGTAGCAAACACAAATCTGAAGTGGAGTAAATATTAACTGGAACTAACCTGCTGGGTCTTTTGTCACGTTCCTGAGGAGTTTCAAGTGTTTTCAACTTGTTTCCCCCCTCCAGACCCCGAGTTAAAGAAACTCAGCAAGTAGCTTGTCTCACCCTGGATTGACTGTGTTGCACTGGAGAATATTCGCGGTGAATCGCTGTCCGGTTAAGAGGATATTGGACCCAGTTGAGCTCTGCAGCATGTCCTGATCTTCTCTCCCTTCTCAAATGCTGCGGTGGCTAAATTTATACGCCAAGAATAATAAGCTGAAATCAAACTCTGGCTTTGTGAGTGCTCGCCAAAACAATCAACGCAAGCAAACAGCAAGATATCCGATCATAATCTGACCCAGCTCAGCCCCCATTACTGACTCGAGTTTCACTTCTGAGAACTCAGAATTCATCTTGGCAATCAATTCTCAAATATTCCTGCGATTAATCATTGAAGAATAAGCAGATAAGTGTGAGTGGCTTGGCCCGATACACGTCCGGGCGTGTACCATTTTCAGAATTTTCCCTCCTGCTAATCACAAATTCCAGTGGGATCTCGACCCACCCGGCATGGAAAAGTTACAGCACAGAAGAAGGCCGCTCGGCCCATCTTGTCCGTGCCAGCCCGTGGACACCCAGGTGCCCTTTCTAATCCCAGTTTCCTGCACCCAATCCACAGCCCTGTGGTTTACAGCACTTAAGCAGATCGAGGGCGTTCTGAAAAGAGTTTAGGGTCTCTGCCTCCACCACCATCTCGGGCAGCGAGTTTCAGACTCCCACTACCCAGCACAGTGGTTAGCACTGTGGCTTCACAGCGCCAGGGTCCCAGGTTCGATTTCCCGCTGGGTGACTATTGTGCGGAGTCTGCACGTTCTCCCCCGTGTCTGCGTGGGTTTCCTCCGGGTGCTCCGGTTTCCTCTCCACAGTCCAAAAGACGTGAAGGTTAGGTGGATTGGCCGTGATAAATTGCCCTAGTGACCAAAAAGGTTAGGAGGGCTAATTGGGTTACGAGGATAGGGTGGAAGTGAGGGCTTAAGTGGGTCGGCGCAGGCTCGATGGGCCGAATGGCCTCCTTCTACACTGTATCTTCTGTGTTCTGCGTTAAAAAGTTCTTCCTCACGTCCCCTCTGCACCTTCTGCCACTGATCTTGAATATATGTCTCCTGGTTCTAGAAATCTCCACCAAGGCAAACAATTTTATCCTGTCCAATCGATCTCTTCCCCTCATACTTTTGTCCACCTCAATTAAGTCACCCACCCGCAGCCTTCTTTGTCCCAAGGAAAATAACCCCAATTTCTCCAATCGCTCCTCGTAGCTACACTTTTCCACCCCCGGCAACATTCTTGTCAACCTCCTCTGCACTCTCCCCAGAACAATAACGTCCTTCCTGTAATGTGGCGACGAGAACAACACACAATATTCCAGTTGTGGCCTCACCTGGGTTTAATACAATATCCTGACTTTTATATTCTATATCTCTACCAATGAAGGAGAGAAATCTGTATGTTTTCTTAACAACCTTGTCTACTTGAACTGCTGCCTTTAGGGACCTGTGTATTTGTACGCCAAGATCTCTCACTTCATCTACGCCTCTTAGTATATTCCCATTTATTGTGTACTCCCCGAAAACTGTTTGACCTCTGTTGTGAAAACTCGGAAGAATATGGGGCGGAATTCTCAGCTCCCGGGAAAAAATTGGGAGGGCCGTCGTGAACTCGGCCGAGTTTCACGATGGCCTCGGAGGCCGCTCCTCGCCCCCTATTCTCCCCTCCCGGAGGGGCTAGGAGCGGCGCTCCATAACTCTCGGCCGTGGGGGCGTCACGCCGAGAATGACGCGGCCGGCGCGCCTAATGACGTCAGCCGCGCATGCGCAGGTTGGCCGGCTCCGACCCGCGCATGCGCGGCTGACGTCATGACGCTGACGGCACGAACCCGCGCATGCGCGGTGGCTGCCTTTCCCCTCAGCCGCACCGCAAGACATGGCGGCTTGATCTTGCGGGGCGGCGGAGGGGAAATAGTGCGTCCGATTTGGACGCCGGCCCGACGATCGGTGGGCACCTGTCCCCTCCTGAGCACAGTGGTGGTGATCTTTCCTTGCTAGGCCACCTACAAGCCCCAAACGGGCTTCTCACTCCCGTTTCACGACGGCAGCGACCAGGTGTGTTTGCCGCCGTCGTGATACGGCCGCGATCGACAGGCCGCTCGGCCCATCCGGGTCGGAGAATCGCTGTTCGCCGTGACAAAAGGCGAGCGGCGATTCTTCCGAGCCGGAGGGGGGGGGGGGGGGGGGGGGGGGGGGGAATCGCGGGGGGGGGCGCCAGGGGGGGGGCGTGAAATTTGTCGGGGGGCCCTCCCGCGATTCTCCCACCCGGCGTGGGGAGCGGAGAATCGCGCCCATGACGTTTGAAACATGAAACTAACACTGAAAGTGCCTGAGGTTATATGAATCAAAGGGTGAAGTCCCACAAGGGCTTAACAGCAGCAGCCTGTTTTTGAAAGCAGACCACTTCACAGACAGGGAAGAGAATAGATAGGAGCTTCATTATAATCTACAAATTAGAAAAGTCCTTGGATTGACTTAAACTCTTAAAAGTTATATGAAAGGAAACAGCATTTCATAAATCTTGAAGCAATGGATTTTATTGACAATTAAGAAAGACGGCCAGAATCTAAAGTGTAAAGATAAGGAACAACTGTCGAGTATGAAAAGTTGCTGATACCGGTAATAAAGTGAAACAATGGATTTACAAACTAAAAGGTGACAAGACCACACTACAGCTTATATCATTTTGAAGTTAAAACCGTGTAGAAGATGAACAAGGCAGATAAGTTAGAGTCAGAAGAGATAACCCTAACATGACATTAGCTTAACCCAAAAATAGCCCGAGTCGAATCGAAGAAACTCATCAAGAAAGACATAAATCCAAAAAAATGGTAACTAAGACACAGACAGATTAATTACATGCCAAGCAAAGCGAGAAAAGTTAGTCAGGAATGGCGAACTGGTGAGGAGGAAGCTGCACGGTTGCGGTTAAGGTAGTGGCATGCTTCTAATCGCTAAAACTTAACTTTCAACTGTCAAGCAGGCAGTCTGAAGGGTACGAGGTGCAGAGATTAAGTGGCTCCAAATTGCTATAAAAACTGGGGGAGATGAGCAGAGATTTCAGACTATCTGCCTTGGTGATGGGACGGGCAACATCGACAGACCGAGCAGCCCAGAGAATCGAACAGAAGACCCAAAGTTAAAGATTGTCAAGAGAGACTTGAAAGTCTGCAACTGGTCCGAACAGGAGAAGATCTTTTTACCTTTCTGTAAAAGTAGTTATTCTCTTTTAACTTGAAAATAAAGTTAAGCTCAAATTGAAAAAGTGGTTATTAGTATTTTCTTTAAAAAGTTTACTTTACTTCACTTATCAAGCTGGACCCGTGTGTAAGTTACTAAGTGACGAGTAAATAAAATTCTTCAGCGAAGATACGGGTTATACCGAGGGATAACTTGAAACACTAGTTTGACCTGAATAGCACCCGCCAAAGTCTGCGTAGGAGTCGGGGAGTAAGAATCCCTGCTCACCATCTAGAATAAACCGACCCGTTTTGGTACAGGGGGAATTCTACGAATAGTGGTGAGGTAAAAACGACACCTCCCTAAATGCATGACCTCACACTTCTCTGTGTTAAATTCCATCTGCCACTTCACCGGCCACTCCACCAACCCATCTGTATCATTTTGGAGATTATCGCTAACCTCTACACTGTCCACAACTCGGCCAATCTTTGTGTCGTCTGCAAAATTTCCCAGTCGTGCTCCCCACGTTCACGTCCAAATCGTCAATATTTAACACCCAGCCCTGAGGAACACTGTAGCATAGTGGTTAGCACAATTGCTTCACATCTCCAGGGTCCCAGGTTCAATTCCAGCTGGGTCACTGTCTGTGCGGAGTCTGCACATCCTCCCCGTGTGTGCGTGGGTTTCCTCCGGGTGCTCCGGTTTCCTCCCACAGTCCAAAGATCTGCGGTTTAGGTGATTGGCCATGATAAATTGCCCTTAGTGTCCAAATTGCCCTCAGTGTTGGGTGGGGTTACTGGGTTATGGGATAGGGTGGAGGTGTTGACCTTGGGTAGGGTGCTCTTTCCAAGAACCGGTGCAGACTCGATGGGCCGAATGGCCTCCTTCTGCACTATAAATTCTATGAAACAACTTTCCAATTGCAAGGGCAGCCATCGTTTAATACTTCCGTCCCTTCCGATATCTGCTTCCACTGCCGAAGCTCACACATGGAATACATTATCCATAATCTCTTACCGATAATGTCACTTACCCTGTTGATCGCATGATCACGCTTTGTTGATTTTACTACCCCGTCTTCTGGAATAGTTGTAGTACAGAGGAAGGCCTTTTGGCCAGTTGTGCAAGAAAACCTTGCCTAGTCACACCTCCCCACCCTATCCCTCCAATTTCTTATTCTCTTAAGACCATAAGACAAAGGAGCATTCAATGCGATCATGGCTTGAAAGCGGGTTAAGTAAGCCATTTATTGTTCAATGTATGTAATCTGCAGCCACATGATTGGATCATGGACAGTGCGGAAGGATGTTGCAGGTTACAGAGGGACATAGATAAGCTGCAGAGCTGGGCTGAGAGGTGGCAAATGGAGTTTAATGCAGAAAAGTGTGAGGTGATTCATTTTGGAAGGAATAACAGGAAGACAGAGTACTGGGCTAATGGTAAGATTCTTGGTAGTGTGGTCGAGCAGAGAGATCTCGGTGTCCATGTACATAGATCCCTGAAAGTTGCCACCCAGGTTGAGAGGGTTGTTAAGAAGGCGTATGGTGTGTTAGCTTTTATTGGTAGAGGGATTGAGTTTCGGAGCCATGAGGTCATGTTGCAGCTGTACAAAATTCTGGTGGAGCCGCATTTGGAGTATTGCGTGCAGTTCTGGTCGCCGCATTATAGGAAGGATGTGGAAGCATTGGAAAGGGTACAGAGGAGATTTACCAGGATGTTGCCTGGTATGGAGGGAAGATCCTACGAGGAAAGGCTGAGGGACTTGAGGCTGTTTTTGTTAGAGAGAAGAAGGTGGTGACTTAATTGAGGCATACAAGATGATCAGAGGATTAGATAGGGTGGACAGTGAGAGCCTTTTTCCTCGGATGGTGATGTCCAGCACGAGGGGACATAGCTTTAAATTGAGGGGAGATAGATATAGGACAGATGTCAGAGGTAGGTTCTTTACTCAGAGAGTAGTAAGGGCGTGGAATGCCCTGCCTGCAACAGTAGAGGACTCGCCAACACTAAATGCATTCAAATGGTCATTGGATAGGCAGATGGACGATAAGGGAATAGTGTCGATGGGCTTTAGAGGGGTTTCACAGGTCGGTGCAACATGGAGGGCCGAAGGACCTGTACTGCGCTGTAATGTTCTATTTTCTGTGTTCTAAGTCCAGCTGAGGCAGGGTTGCTGATTTTTGGAAATCTAACGCAATGTAAGGGAGAGTGAATCTGCCCCAGATTGCTCTCCCATCGTACGTTGGCAAGTAAAGAACATCTTTAGCAGAGTTGCTGTCTCCCTGAGTCTGTGTGTTAGCTGAGCCATAATTAAGAGGGAGAATCCCCCACGTAAAATACAGCTCAACACTTAGCCTCCGAAAACACTCCTACCGAATTGGCGCTGCGAGCAGGGTCGTTCGCCGGAATCCAGCAACATGATGTCTCTCCTGCGTGAGTATGTTATTATTTACCACCCAGTAGATAGAGGAAGCATGGATCAGGCAGTTGAGTGGTCTGAACAAATCTTCGGAGAAGCTACGAACACATACAACACTGAGTAACGCTGCAAAAAAGAGGGAAACCGTTGGGGGGGGGGGGGCGCATAGACGGACTTTTGTATCACGCCAAACCAGTAGCAGAGCAAATAAAACACTGCGCGTAAGAAAAGATGTTAAGGGCCATGCAAAGGAGTGAAGTTGGCCAAAAAGGGGAAATAGGCAAGGGATGGAGGATCCCACATGGGGAGCCGAAGACAGTATAATGCAGACCGTAGTGGTGAAAGACAAGAAACTGCTGAAGGAAACAATGGAGAATATCATTCGTTATTTGAGGCTGAGCAAAAGGTTTGGTGGTGAGGTCAGGCGAAGAATAGACCACGGGTGCGATTCAGCGCTCCGTAGGCCGGGTGGGAGAATCGCGGGAGGGCCGCTCTGGCGTATTGCGACACGCCGCTTGGAGAATGGCGCTCGCCGTTTTTCCCGGTGACCGGCGATTCTCTGGCCCGGATGGGCCGAGCGGCCTTACGGCCCCGACGGGTTCACGCTGGCGGCAATCACACCTGGTCGCTGCCGGCGTGAACAGCGTGCGACAGGTAAGTGTGGGGCCTGTAGGGGGCGGAGGGATGATCGAGCACCACGGCCGTGCTCAGGAGGTGGCTGGCGCGTGATCGGTGCCCACCAATCGTCGGGCCGGCGTCTGTAAACGACGCACTCTTTCCCCTCCGCCGCCCCGCAAGATCAAGCCGCCACGTCTTGCGGGGCAGTGGAGGGGAAGACGGCAACCACGCATGCGCGGGTTGGAGCCGGCCAACCTGCGCATACGCGGCTGACATCACATAGGCGCCGCTGGCTGTGTAATTCTCAGCGCGCTGGTTTGACGCAAGCGTCAAGGCCCGGCGGCTGAGTTTCCCGCAACGCCGCTCCTAGCCCCCCGGGGGGGGGGGGGAGAGAATGCGGGGCGAGGAGTGGCCTCCGACGCCGGAGTGAAACATTCTGGCTTTCACTCCAGCGTCGGCCTTGCGGAGAATTTCGCCCCACAAGAGTGATTGAGAAGTGGTCCTGGGACTATGGACCATGGCATTAGAGGCCGAGGAGGTGAAAGCTGACCCGGCTGACCCTGGGGTTTGTGACCGAATGGGGAGGGGAAGGTACACGTCGCTGTTCCTTGCCCAAAAGCATTTTAATTGACAAAAGATAAAAGCAGGGTGAATTTCAACAACACTGTACGATACGAAAAAAAAGCTGCAAAGTTCTATGATGCCCTTTCAGCAATAAATGGGGACGGCCCCTCTCCGAGCTGCATTGCAGGTCACTGATTATGACTCAGAGGGAGAGGCAGTCGACCTCCTCCCCCAGAACTGATCAGTAAGTTCGCAGATGACACCAATGTTGGTGGAGCAGTAGATGGTGCTGAGGATTGTTAGAGGATACAACAGGACACAGATAGAACATAGAACATAGAGAAATACAGCACAGAACAGGCCCTTCGGCCCACGATGTTGTGCCGAACTTTTGTCCTAGGTTAATCATAGATCATAGAATTTTGGCCACTAAGGGCAATTTTGGACACTCAGGGCAATTTAGCATGGCCAATCCACCCAACCTGCACATCTTTGGCTGTGGGAGGAAACCGGAGCACCCGGAGGAAACCCACGCACACACGGGGAGGAAGTGCAGACTCCGCACAGACAGTGACCCAAGCTGCAATCGAACCTGGGCCCCTGGAGCTGTGAAGCAATTGTGCTATCCACAATGCTACTGGGCTGCCCTTAAGAACAAATTAATCTACACTCCATTATTCTACCCTAATCCATGTACCTATCCAATAGCCGCTTGAAGGTCCCTAACGTTTCCGACTCAACTACTTCCACAGGCAGTGCATTCCATGCCCCCACTACTCTCTGGGTAAAGAACCTACCTCTTACATCCCCCCTATATCTTCCATTTACCTTAAATTTATGTCCCCTTGTAATGGTTTGTTCCACCCGGGGAAAAAAATCTCTGACTGTCTACTCTATCTATTCCCCTGATAATCTTATAAACCTCTATCAAGTCGCCCCTCATCCTTCTCCATTCTGATGAGAAAAGGCCTAGCACCCTCAACCTTTCCTCGTAAGACCTACTCTCCATTCCAGGCAACATCCTGGTAAATCTCCTTTGCACATTTTCCAAAGCTTCCACATCCTTCCTAAAATGAGGCGACCAGAACTGCACACAGTACTCCAAATGAGGCCTGACCAAGGTTTTGTACAGCTGCATCATCACCTCACGGCTCTTAAATTCAATCCCTCTGCTAATGAACGCTAGCACACCATAGGCCTTCTTCACAGATCTATCCACTTGAGTGGCAACTTTCAAAGATCTATGAACATAGACCCCAAGATCTATCTGCTCCTCCACATTGCCAAGAACCCAACCGTTAACCCTGTATTCCACATTCATATTTGTCCTTCCAAAATGGACAACCTCACACTTGTCAGGGTTAAACACCATCTGCCACTTCTCAGCCCAGCTCTGCATTCTATCTATGTCTCTTTGCAGCCGACAATAGCCCTCCTCACTATCCACAACTCCACCAATCCACCAAGATAGGTTGGGAAACCTGGGCGAATAAATGGCAAATGGAGTTTAATCTGGACAAGTGTGAGGTAATGCATTTTAGTAGGACTGAGATAGAAGGGAAATATGTCGTAAATGGCAAAACTCTGAGGAATATAGAAAGTCAGAGAGATCTGGGCGTGCAGGTCCACAGATCTTTGAAGGTGGCAGCACAAGTGGACAAGGTAGTCAAGAAAGCAGACGGAATGCTTGCCTTCATTGGACGGGGCATCGAGTATAAAAACTGGTGGAAGGTAAACCTGGTGAGGTGTATCCTGAAGATGGATACCAATGATTGGTGAGACAATCAACAAGTGGGAATAGAGAAAGGTGCATCGATCTAATTATTCAGGGATCACATACAGGCTACAATAGATTGTGAAATAAACTGGAATTCATAGAATTTACAGAATTTACAGTGCAGAAGGAGGCCATTCGGCCCATCGAGTCTGCACTGGCTCTTGGAAAAGAGCACCCTACCCAAGGTCAACACCTCCACCCTATCCCCCATAACCCAGTAACCCCACCCAACACTAAGGGCAATTTGGACACTAAGGGCAATTTAGCATGGCCACTCCCCTAACCTGCACATCTTTGGACTTGATGTGGAAGATGCCGGCGTTGGACTGGGGTGAGCACAGTAAGAAGTCTTACAACACCAGGTTAAAGTCAACAGGTTGTTTCAACACGAGCTTTCGGAGCACGGCTCCTTCTCATTCACCCTGAGGAAGGAGCTGCGCTCCGCAACGCTGTGTTTGAAACAAACTGTTGGACTTTAACTGGTGTTGTAAGACTTCTTACGTACTCTTTTGGACCTGTGGGAGGGAAACCGGAGCACCCGGAGGAAACCCACGCAGAACGGGGAGGATGTGCAGACTCGCACAGACAGCGGACACAAGCCGGAATTGAACCTGGGACCCTGGAGCTGTGAAGCCATTGTGCATCCACAATGCTACCGTGTCTGCCCTCAATTTGAGACAAGTAAAAGGAAAGAATGTAGGCCCCCTAGAATTAGCCTACACGCCGACGAGGGGCAATGGCCACCATGGAGGCCTCCTCGGAGTCGGTATCCTCCTCCCCCCCCCCCCACCCCACCAGGACAGCCCCCGCAGCCCAAACGCGAGGGTAACGCCGGGTAGGACCACACGCGAACGCCGGAGAATCGACGGCCTGGCGCCGGAGCGGCATCGCGGGATTCTCCCCCACCCCCCGCCGATTCTCCAACCCGGCGCGAAAGCGGACAATCCCGCATCTGGAGTTTAAAAGTAAGATCTCGCTCTGTGCAAACTGGAACTTTACTATACGTGACTCAGGAGTTGAAATGACATCCACATATGAAATGAATAATTTGCCTGCGGCCTGCTGACTGGACCGTTCAGACATCGAGGATTTAAGATTCGGGACTATTCCCCAACAGGTATTGGTCTCCCTGTACAAATTAAATGTTCTTAACTTCCGCCGAGACAGACGTGAAATGGTGATCATGCGACCAGGTGGGTACAGAAAGGGGACTGAGTTTACCGAGCAAGGACGGCAGATTTTCTTCCCCAAGGGACGTTAGTGAACCAGATGGGTTTTTAAGACCATCGCCAATGTTTTCATGGTCATCGTTAGATTTTATTCCAGATTTCATTTATTGAATTCAAGTTTTATCGTCTGCAGCGGTGGGATTTGAACCTAGGTCCCCAGCATTATTCCTGGCTCTCCTGGTTTACTGGTCAGTGACAATCCGCCACTATGATTGGATCAAATCCAGATAGGCAGGGTGCTGCTTTTTGAGAATTGTATATTGTTGAATCGAAAGCGATGTAAGGCACGTCATCTGACCCAGATTTCTCTCCCATCGGGCATTGACAAAT